>NW_027223334.1:7405948-7711022 GCF_030449975.1 Polyergus mexicanus
AAGCAGTGGTATCAACGCAGAGTACTGTATGATATTACTCGAAATAGCTCGTCTTTCGCGTGTACGATATAGCGTGTCGTTAGCCGGTGGAAAAAAGATACACCGCTAACATGAATAGGCCTTAAGGTGTGCTTGTACAAAATAAAATCTTTACTAGAAGTTCGATAATCGTCGTGAAAGTAGATGAGGATTAAGAATCCTCGAAAGTGTTGTCGGATACATATACATATATGCGTATGTACCATATATATGTATGGTATATACATACGTAGATATGTATGTATATATTATTTTGTACATAATCCTTGTGTATTATAGTGCGTGCAGCCGAATAAAATGCGCGATTATGTTAATTAATTAATGGTGATCGTTCTTTTATATCACGGTATTATAGCATTATGCGTTATTATTATTATAATAATCATGATGAGATGACTATTATTTTTACGACTGCTATCTTATTATTTTTATTATTATTCATTATTTTTATCATGTGAGTATTATATATATATATATATATATATATATATATATATATATATATATATATATATATATATTACATTGTATTATTATTGTATTTAAATCGCAGAGTACTCAGACGAGAAAATATACAAAATTGAAATACTCAAAAATTTTGTATACGTAATTTGCACCGTGTATCCAAGAGAGAGAGAGAGAGAGAGGTATGCTTCTCTTTCTTCTTCTGATGTATTTTAATTTTTACAATCCCTTGCTTCTCTGCTTTACTATCTTGTTAATATTAATATTTCAAAGTTGATTTATTATGTTCTGGGAAGAAAAGGAAAGGAACTTTAAGAATCGACAATTGTTTTGTCCTCCCATAATATTGCATTATCCTATCGCGATAAAAAATCGCGTACATTTGAGACACCCCGTATAGAATAATGTGAATACGTATTATCTATGGAATTTATAAGGAAGAATTACGGGATACTCTCGAATATGTCGACTCTCATATCGCACTCTATAAATGTCGATATGAAAATTATATAGAATATTCGAAAAAGTTTGATCGATTGATGATTCCATCAAGGAGTAACAGTCGATCCCGTACTTCGTGTATGAATGAGAAACGAAATTGACACCTTTTCCCTCTTCTCTTTCCAACCAGTCGCTTTGGCGTCTGACGTACTTTAATATCGCGAACAAAGAGGACGAAATGATCGTGTTGCCTTTAACAAAGGGGAGAGGAGATAGCGTCCCGACGACTCACCTGCTCTCTCGCCGTGGAATGAGGATCGTTTCTCGGAGAGCAGGTAGGTACCATAGGTAATGCAGTCTTTACTCATCCGGCTGTTGCCAACGTTGTAGCGACCTCGTTCCATCAACTTCTACGTTTCCCCTAGCTAGCTATCTGCTTCGTTTCCTCTTTCTCCTTTCTCTCCGCTTACTCCCTCCTTTCTCTTTCTCTCTACCTCAACCCTCAGGAAAACTCTACTTCCCCCCCCCCCCCCCCGGTTCCAATAAGGCTGCCGCCTTCCACCTCCTAGTCTAGCTGCTGCTTTCCCTCTCTGCTTTTCACCCTCTGCTTTCCTCACGTGTTCGCTCTGCCGTTTTCCTTTTCTTCTCTCTCTCTCTCCCATACTCTCTCAACCCTCAACCCTCCGGCGAACCCTAAAGCCCCGCTTCCACTGAAGAGCCAGGCCTCTCTTGCGCTCTCTTCGCCACGGCATTGTTGCTATCGATTCAGACATGGAAACGTGTTTTTCTTCGGATATCTCGTGGCTACCGTCGGTTACGACCATCTATCCGGTCGACCGGATAACGAGAACTCTAGAAAGGCAGTGTATATGTGTCCGACGTTCACCCTTTTTCACGTCTCTTTCTCCGTCTCTCTGAATTTCTCCGCGTTACTATCTCTCCACGTTGTTATATTTCCCGCATCGTGCCTTTTGCGCTCGCTATAAATAGTTTGATTTTCACGCGCCATGTTCATGCGTTTGCTCCTCTCATTTTTATCTATACTCTTTTCCTGAAATCCATTTATCCCATTTCTTTTGCATTTGTACGTTCGCTATATCTGCATAAAAATTAATTATGTAATTGAGAAAATTAACGCAACTGGTTTATTTAATTCAATAATTTTTTTAAAAATTTCCATTTTTTTTTTTGCTTTCATTTGCTTTTCGAGTCTTAGATATCATTACTAATACTGTAATTACTAAAATTACAATTTTTCCACAATATACAATACATGTATACATGTGAAAGGAAGTACTATGATTATTTTGAGTTGCGGTAAATTTTCCTCGTCGCGCTGTAAATTGCTCGTCTTATTTTTATCGATTTTCAATTATTTTACTCTTGGTATCCGGCTCTCTATATCAGGTTGCGAGTCGCGATCTGACAAGTCGATGTAGATAGGTCGCCGGTAGAGTTTGACGCGATGAGAGAGAAACTCCCATTAGACTCGATGGCCGTAGTAAGCCGCGTTCCCTCAGAGATAGACTCGAACCACTTTCGTCGTCTTTGTTACGTCGAGATGTTCGCCGGCTTGGCTTCGATTGTTTCGCAAAGACCGTTCGAGGAACCGTGCCACTTTACGAAGCTGACACGTCGCTGCGAACAGACAACCGGGACGCCCGGCGACGAAGCAAGGAAATCATACGAGAGATTTCAACGAACGTTACGATATATATATTAAGCTGCACGTCCTAGATGCTAACCGCATCACCGTACGATGTTTCATCAGTAACTTTGTACTCGTTCATTGACATTTCGCTTTATTTGTCAAAAGATTCAAGTATCGTTTGCGGTAAACAGGAAAAAAAAAAAACGTGACTTAATACTTAAGCTTCAATATTTAAATTTCGCATTTACTACAACATTATTTTTATATTTAGAAACTACCATATTTTTATTTACGTTTAACTGTATATATTATATTTTCATATCTGTATAAAATCCTTTATCGAAACGCATGAAACATTCGCATGTCGTTTAAAATTGCTCTTTTCTTTATGCGCATGAATTTTATCGATTAAAGGTAGATTCTAGTTTGGTCGCGCTGCGGATTGAGATCGAGCGACGTCGAAGCGCGTCGGAGATTTCAATGATCGGTCATACTTTCGGTCGGTGGGCACGTACGCGCAATCCGTCGATGCGTCGCGAAAGAGAGCGTGCGCCATTGTCTCGCAATATACTGGCCGTACATCGCGTCCCCGTAACTCTCGTTCTCGATGGGCCGGGATCGGCCGATTAAAGCGTCCCCCGCGCGGTCCCTTGCGGCCCGCAGTGGCGATATTACCGGGGGGGAGGGGGGGGGGCTTAACTCGATCGAACGGCGATTTAACATTTCACCCTCGCTGGCTTGCGCGATGTATGTGACCGTCCATTGTCCTTCGGGGATTCCGATAAAAAGAGAGGAAAAAGGTTTTCACGGACGGCGAGAGCCGGAAGAGTTTCGCGAGCGACGCGATTCTCGAATCGATTGTGCATGAAAAGATAAGCGATGGAATTATGTTATCGCATCGTGATGTTGCGCGATGTATTAACAAATATCGATAATATTTCGCGGTGATCGCGATGCATTGGAAACAATTGCTTTTCTTCTCTTTGAATGCGGAAAACCAATTGGTTAAAACGATGATTCCTTCGTATCTCAAAGATATGTCTGTGATGTATAATTATAAGAAATATTTTTCAATTCAAATTGATATTACGCAATGTCAATTAGCGAAGCGAAAACCGCGTCTGTATTGGCAAAGGTGATTCGTAATATTTTTTTTTTTTTTATAAGTCTGTATGTGTGAGACGCGATCTTTCACGAGACTCGAAATTCGGTAAAATCGCTATGCGCCCCGCTGTCGACGAAGGGTGAAAATGGGGAGAAGACTCGGATGGCTCGTCAGCGCCAGCGCCGACTATTGCAATTCGTATCGTGGGTCGTGCGGGAAGATCTCTTATTTTCTCGTTGTATCCGACGAAACCTACCTATATCCCCAAGCGTCTACCCTCATTCCGAGCCGCCATCCCGTCGTGCCCTCGCAGCAGCAGCAGCAAGTCCTCTCCGTGTTCTCTCGACGTCCGACTGCGGCTCTATCCTCTACGGAGAAGGAGGAGGAGGAGGAGGAGGAGGAGGAGGAGGAGGAGGAGGAGGATACCACGTCGAGCTCTAGAATGTAAGGGATGATTTTGGAGATAGCTCGAGGGTCGCTCCGGTACGTAGGAGTTGTAGATTGGTGGACGGAGCGGCGCGCGGGGGCGGAGATGGTCGGGTCGAGACGAGTAGTGTAGGAGAGAGTTGCCACGGTTAGAGAGAACGGAGAGAAGGTAGAGGACTAGGGTAAGAGAGAGGGAGAGGTCGGAGGATACCGGGGAGTATGAAGGGTGTGGGTTTGCGAAACGGGGGCTGCGATTGGGATGCTTCGCGCGCGCGGAGCAGGAGGGGACACAAGGGTGGTTGGAAGCTTGGGGGAGAGCGCGGGACGCGACGGAGGATGGAGGTGAGTCTGTGGAGTCTCAGGAGGGTGAGTTTGGCGCCGAGGTGTCGGCCTTTCTCTTCGGTGCTGCATGTGTATGGGCTCTCTGTGTATTTGTGGATTTCCGTGTGCTCGCGCGCGCGCGTGTAAATGCTCATAGTTCCGCGGTACTGGCTTGTTTAACTTTAAATAAATAATCTGCAAAGATGTATGTGTGTGTGTGTGTGTGTGTGTGTATACCGAGTGCACGGACGCGACGCTGCATTACGCGACGACATTGATTTCGGTGATCGCTTGCGGTTATCGTAATTGGCATTTGCGAGCGACAATGAGCAGGCCGATAGCGAGCGATATTGACCGGGAATCGATGAACGCGATGTAGGTTATAGGATATAGCGGACAGACGTGCACATGTCGAGCGCGAGCGAGTAGATACAGTTGGCGGGGAAGTTTATTGGGATTTAAGGAGATCAAATCGGGAAACCTATTTCGATCTTTTAGGTTGCGGGTGTGTTTTATTATTTAACACGACATGCGAATGTAAATACGTGCATTCATTTCGTCACTATTTCAATTTTTATGTCGTGAATAATCAGCTATCTAAATATTAAGCTATCCATTAATTCTTCACACATTCGATACAATTTAAATTTAGGTAAATATAGATAGACATAAAAAGGAAAATCGAAATACATAGCATATTTTATTTTGCATAAAGAGATACGTTAAAGATACGCTTAAATTATGCTCGCAAAATAAGCATGTTGTCTTTTTGAAGATTAGAATTTTGGCAATGTTAAAATTAATCGTAAGATTTATTTCGAATGTAATTTATATGTAGCTATCTACATACTTTACAAGTGTAGATACTATAAAAGTTTCTAATAAAAGGCGACTTTTTGTTGCAACTCATGTTGCAACCTTGTAAATTGTGACTCTCCGCGAGCAACGAGAAAGTCATGAATATATTACAAGACGAGTAACAAGATGCGCTTTACAGATAGACTTCGAATCGTATTTTGTAAATGTCATTCTGGCCATCTGCCACGCAGACGTGATTAAAAAGTATCGGAAAAATATCATATACACAAATCGGGTTAATACAAATCCTCTACTTCTCACATCTTTATCTTACATCTCGTATTTTTGTCACGATCATTTTTTGGGGGCTATCTTGTGTTTAGTTGTCTCTGAATTTATTTCCGGCCTTAAATTCGATGACAGGAATTTAAGAGGTTTGGTTGATATACCTATCTTTCTAAAGAAGACAATATCTTTTATTATTTTTCGATTGCATCGTGACTGACAGTTTTTTTTTTAACATTCACGCTTTTGCAAAATATTGAATTCAAATACTCTATATAGTATGATTCTCAAAAAAGAGGTTACATTGTTGTCGTTTGCTTATTATTTGAGAAAATTTAATAAACACTTCACATCCACACACACACACACACACACAATTTTACAATATGTCGAAAACAGTATATGGTAAATAACAAGTTTTATTTTTTACTCACTTTCCGCACGAGCTGTTTTTGATCAGAATGCGCGAAACTGTATTACGAAGATATTTTTTCAACATTGAAAAATTACTTGTTAAGAAGAATTGTTAAAAAGCCGCTGAAAATATTATCCCCATATTTATCTTTATTTTTTATATACGAAGACTTAATATATTTTTGACCATTAAAAAATCGTACCTATGTTAAATAAATGTCTCGCATAAAATTTTTGCAATTAAATGAGGGTCGAATCTCTATAAAAATAGAAACCTTTAACTATTATGCAGATTATTTTAGTTTTGTATCGACCCCCCGCGAATCGCATTAAATAAGCTACGAACGCGAAATATACCACCGCCTAAAAACAGGTATCTACATATTTTCGCCTCATCGCGAGGAAGATAGGTTGATACCGGTGATATACAGCAAGACATTTCAAAATATATGGTAGGAAAGCGCGTGGCCACCGTTGAAATCGGTTTAACGTTTACCTCCATTAACGTCGTTTTGAACAATGCAACGACGGAAAAGGCAGTCACGAGCATCGAGATAAAGGGGTCAGAGCGCGGCAAGAAAGGGAACGGATGGTAGGGAGGAGAAGAAGGGGAGTCTCGGAGGAGGGGGAGAAAGATCGAAACGGGGTTACTAATTCTCGAATAATGAAGGGATGAATCGCCAACCCCTCGCACACTTTACGAAAGCAACCGCCACTCTCGCGCGTCGCGCATTGTTGGCGCTTTATTTTCCTCTTCGACCGCATGTTACGGATTATTAGCGGAAACAATGTCACCCCGAAACAAATTGTCTTCTCCGTGTCTACTATTCTGGATCGAATCTTTTTTTCAGAAGATACTGAGAGATTACATTTGCGATGCAATTGTACGCGAAAATCTTTGGTTTCTTAAGCAAGGGTTTTTTTTTTTTTTTTTTTTTTTATATTCACTCTTGTAGAGGGAAAATTTATTTTAAATATGTATTATATTTTATGCACAATCGTGTTGCTCGAAACATAATTTTTATTTTTCTTATATTTTCTCGAAGACATCTCTATTTCCAAAATTTTGCTCAAAAATCATTTATCTCTCATGATATGTCATTTGTCATATTAAATAATATAAATCATATTTTTCTAAAAGAATATATGAAAATATCGATAACATAGAAGAATCTACAAATAAAAATTACAGCTCTAGTAATTGAATACGCACTTTGATATTATCATTGATTTTACGATGCAAGTTTATAAATGGCAAAAACTTCTCGAGATATTATCGGAGGTGGGCGTTCAAACGAACGTGTTAGTCCTTTTTCCGAGAGCAAATGTCCTGAGGACAAGTGGATTTTGCAAGACTGTTTGCGCATCGCTTTATTCTTCGTTTCGCCCCTCCGGCGGACTCATTCTTTCTCTCGCGACGCCCACTTATGTTATGTAATTTATCTTGGCTACCCCCCTCAGCACGAAGGAATGCGCGCCCTTCGGAGCGTCGAGGCATTAGTTGTCACCGAGGGGGCGCCTTTACTTTTCACTCTCGCTAATTTCATGCCGCGAGAAGCGACCGCGCCGGGTTTACAGGGCGACGCACAATTTCGCACTTTCCCGTTTGACAAACGCGCCAGCTTATCCGAAACTTCGGCACTTCGTGAAAGTTTGCGCCACGAAGAGGGAAGGAGACAGAGAGCGGGAACGGAAACGACACGCGAGGCTGTGTATCGATACTCTCCGTTGGGAGAGATTAATTGAAATCGCGGCGGGAATCGCGCAAACCGTTGCTGAAAAAAACCAATCCATTAGGAATTAAGCGCTCTTCCTGCTGCTCGTTGATTATTTATTTGAAAGCGCATGAGATAAACAAAATTTGTTAAGAATATCATGTTGACGTTTTTATTTTATACGATTTTTCGCTATTCGTAAAAATGGTGGAAAATGATTTTTCCTGTCTCCTCAATTTTCTTAGGATTTTTAGGCACTTATTGAAAACAATAGTTGAGAGACATAAAAAAGTAAATTTGTTGTTGAAGTATAATAAAATAAGATAGTACACATATGCAACAACTACATATCTACAATATATTCATAAAGGCTAAATGGCGCTCACACACGTAAAAACGTTAAAATCATTCTTAATATTGCTATTTATAATGTCTCCTACGTACCGCGAAGAGAAACCATATTTATTAAGAACCGAAGCCATACTTTTGTCCACTGACGCGCATACGCGACTTTACATATGTAGATGGTTTCGTGTTGAAAAAAAAGCTGCTATCAGAAACTAGACGTAAAAAGATCTCATCTGACATTATATATGATAAATATAATAACAGATACGATTAGCTGATTTGCTGATAACGAAAAATCCTTTCATTCGTTGCTTTAATTAAATATGTTTCATATTTTTTCTCAGTTATGTGTAAGAAATTTATTTTTTCAATCTTGTAATAAAAAGAATTTTAATGTAAAATATAATTTTAGAAGATAAAGATATAATAAAATATAATAAAGTACAATATGAAAAAAGATAAAAAATGTAATAAATAATTAAACAATACTAATTTAATAATAATTTAGATAATAATTAAATAATTTGCAATAAAATCTTTATTAAGTAGAATATTATTCTATTATATATCATTATGCAATGCTCTTGATATTTTATTAAACATATTGGATAATATTAAATAATTGAGATATTAAATAATTGAATTTTTCGGAGTAATCTCAATATTTAAAATAAGTCAAACAATTCTGTAAGTCACTGAATTAAGGTACCGAATTACATTACATCTCCATACTCGCTTAATAAAATCAATTTAATGTTCCGAATTTTATAAATAGAAAATTCCAAATTCTAAACATGTATATGAGATAAAGATGAAGTGTATGTCAAAAAATTGTCAAACTAACTTATTGTGTATGAGAATATGTATTTATCAGATTACGTTCAACTGAAAGTGGATTAAAATAGTTGTTTCATAAAAGTCTATGTTTTAGTCGAACGTATCTATTAATTTACTGTATATCGTATATGTGGCGAAATGTTTACTCGGTTTTTATACGGTTTTTGCAAAATGGATGAAAGTTAAACGTATGGTACATTTGTGAAATGATATAGAATAGCCGCGTATAAGAAGCATATGAACTTTGTAGTTCAACCGTCATCTATACTTTCATTATTGATTCTTCGCCGATAGATACAATACATTACACTCGAATCGAAGTGTTGAAACACGTCCCATTATCGTTTCCACATTTTTTGCAAACCTCTCCCGGAAAGTCCGACCATTTACATGTATACCCTCCGATGTCTGGCGTTTCCTTCGGGAAAAAGATTGTTCCATTGAAACGCAAACTTTAAGGTGCAGCGCGATTCTCTACAGGCATTTCTTTCCTTGTATTATTTTTCCTAACGCGGCAAGGCCAATCTTCGTATCCATGTGTTGTTCATTTCATTTATCATCTCGGCTTGTCACTATACTTAAAAAAAAATAATATTAACCTTTTCAGTATGTTTTATGGCATTCTTTTTAACGCTCGCGAGTAACTTACTAGCGAGGATCAAGACGGTTAAAACACAAGAGGTAAGTGAATATAAATAAGATAAGATAACTATTATTTCTAAAATTAAGAAATATAGAAATGAGAAAATCAAGTATAACGTCATTGTAATAGTTTCGTTATTACTTTGCGAAATTTAGTGTATGGAATTCATTCCATATTAATAATATTACGATGCTATTATAATGATGTATTTGGAGTGAAATGTTGTATATATATATATATGCAGATGATAGAAAGAGAGAGAGAAAGAGAGAGAAGAAGAGAGAGAGAGAGAGAGAAAAGCTCGAAGTATATGTACATATAAAAGAGGCGCGCAAGAAGAGACGCGAAATACGAATGTCGAAATACAAATGCATTTGTCCGCTAAAATATCATCCTCGTCGGAGTCACTTGATAATAAGCAGCTAGCGATATTCATTCGTTACTTGACTCCCCGCGTAGCCGTGAGCGTAACAAAGCTAACCCTATCCGCACAAAGCAACCCTATTCCCCTCGAGGATGCATCTCGCGACGTGCACCTGCGCTGAGGCTACGATGCACGCCGATGGCAGAGACGAAGGGTGAAAGGATGGTGAAGATAAAGCGAGAGTGCAAGACACGGATGAAGCGCAGCGAGCGAGGTAGTCGTAGCGAAGGGAAGAGAGCTACCAGGCGAGGAAGGAAAGGCGGCAAGATAGACAAATAGAGCGAGAGTGTGGTAGGGCGTGAGCGAGCGAGAGGAACGGAGAAAGTACCGGAGATGATGTTAGAGTGAGAGGAGATCTGGAGAAAGATAGAGCTTCACGTAGCACTTTTCCTTGTATTACTTAGCCCAGGGTATAACCCACCGCGGCGTCGGCGGTGCCTATATCTCAGCCGTGGAAAACCACCCTCCCGTGTACGCGTATCTCTCCCCCAACCCCCCCTTAGCACTACGTTCGCCCCGTTCCACCGCGCTCTCAATCCACCTTCTGGCAGCTCACTCTCGTCCCCCGCCCTCTAACTATCCCCCTGCGTGCTCGCTCTCACTCTCCCCTTCCGCACTCCTCGCTTTGCTGTACCACCGCAATCCCCCGACATACTCTGTTCTCTCTATCCCTTTCCCCCTCCCCCCTCGCCCAATCTCACCCACCCTAAGACCCCCCTGACACCCACCTACTCATCCCACCCTTCTCTCTACTCTATACCCGTGCTCTACCGTTCCCGCGCACTCACTCCCGCCCCCGTCAACCCGCCCTCACCGCTACCTCCATCCGGCGCTCCGACTCACCCCAACGCCAACCACCCGCTGAAGGTGGGTGCGCCCTACTGGCGCCTGAATCATCCCGCCCGAGGCCACTTCGAGGGCGAGGGGATGGGCCGGGGAGGGCAAAGAGGAGGCGGGTGCCTGACTGAGCTAGGGTTTTGGCGGTAGAATGGTAGTAGTGGCGGCTGCTGCTGCTGCTGCTGCTGCTATTCGGGAGAGTTGGTGAGAGGACAGGAGGGTGATTCGTTGGTTGGTTGGGTTGGCAGGGAAACGGGGGCGCGGGGAAGGGGTAGAGGAGAGCGAGAGAGAATACGAGCGCAAGGTACGTACCCGTGGGGTTGAAAGGGGGCGTCGTCGTCGTCGTCGTCGTCGTCGTCGTCGTCGTCGTCGTCGTCGTCGTCGTCGTCGTCGTCGTCGTCGTCGTCGTCGTCGTCGTCGTCGTCGTCGTCGTCGTCGTCGTCGTCGTCGTCGTCGTCGTCGCCGTCGCCGTCGCCGCCGTCGCCGCCGTCGCCGTCGTCATTGCAATCGTTGGGGATTGAAGCCTACAGGGGAGGGAAGAAACGAGGTGCCACGGGGGTGTAAGGCTTCACTAATTATTTTTTGTCGGTCGCACGACAGGGGGGTGCGACTGCCGGCAATGACTGAAATTAAATGAATGAGCACCCCGCCTGCGTCACATGGGGGATAGCACGGCGGATGATGGTGGAACGAATAGCTTCTGGCGGGATTTCGCTATGAGGATGGCATACGGGGGAAAGTCAATGCGGGGGTGGTACGCGCACCGAGGGAAGCTGCAAGAGAGGAAAAGGATTATGAACAGGCTGTTCATTTCTTTCTCAAGTGTGAAATTATTAAGGATAGCGCGTCCAACCAAGTCCTCAATTTCTTTTTTCATCATTGCGTTATGTATATGTATATCGCCAGTATTATCGCGCGTGGGAATACTTGGTGTTTCGTTGTTGTTATAATCTATATTTACTTGCAACTGTCGCATATTCATCATACATACATAACATTGCGTCCGAGAGAGATTTTTTTTATGTTCACAAAAATCTATTTTTTATTTCTTCCAAACAATATTTTATTTTTACAATATTTGTCATGTGTATGAGATTAATCAGATAATTATTCCTAATTTGTTATTAATAAAAAAAAATTGCTTTTATACAAAGAGATGCTAAATATATCATATTTAAAATTAAAAATTTGGAAAGGAGAAACGGAACAATGTTTAATGAAATATTATAAAAGCATCGTATAATTCATTGCACATATGATATACATCGAAATGCAAATAATATTATAAACTATTTCAAGTGAAAGATTATAATTTATATTCATTCTGATTGAATTAATTTAATATCTGAAACATATGATTTTATTCCAGTATACACAGTGCATTCAAAAAGTTCGGGGACTGATTTTTTTCTGGACCTACTAACTGCGCTATCTCTTCGCCTACACTAGATCTAGTTACTATGATGCCTCTTAAGTTTTGAAAATCATGACAGCGTTAAAAATTTTAAAAATTTCAAACGCACGCAAACTTTAAACTATTGATTCAATGGCGGCAAAAAAAAATATGGCAAAAGTACTAGACCCAGTGTAGGCCAAGAGATAGCGCAGTCAGTACGTCCAGAAAAAAATCAGTCCCCGAACTTTTTAAATGCACTGTGTATATATATTTTTAGTGTATCTAAATTTATATACATCTCTAATAAAAGCTTCTCTTTAACGACATCAAGCCAGGCATTTCGCGAGACAATATTTTGACACCTGAACGGGTGGTTGAAAAAGAAAATAAATGAAGGAACGGAAAACCTGGAGCGAATGTCGCAATGTCGCGAGCAGGGACTAACAAGAATCCCAAGTGGGAAAACTTCTTCGCGTTCATCGAGAAACGTCGGATATTATAGCAAGGATTAAAGAAGTCGCGCGTGGAAAGCGGGTGGGCACAGTAAATGTTGTAAAGTATGAATTCACCCGTTAGAAAACTGCGAGAGTTTTCAAACTCTCACGTCTCGGAGCAAGATTTAAATAGTTGCCGTCTGTCGAACTGACAAAAACTTTACGCGATAATTCAGTGGCATTCGATGTGATATATACAATTTATTTATTCATCTATACAAATTGAAATTACATCCTAAAATTGTTTGTAAAGTACAAAATGTATTTGAAAAAGACGGACAAAATGTAAGAAATTTATTTTGTTTAAATTGACTCTTACGAATTGGTCAAAGAATACGTAAATTTCATCATTAAATAATTTTTTCTATACACCTTCTCTCTCTCTCTCTCTCTCTCTCTCTCTCTCTCTCTCTCTCTCTCTCTCTCTCCATATATATATATATATATATATATATATATATATATATATATATATAACACAATTAAATAATCATAATCAAATTATGTGAATTAGAATTTACATTTATACTTTGCCAACAGTTTGAAAATTAACTGTATATTTCACGCTGATTGAAAAATCAGCGATTTTGCAAATTGCGTTAATCTATTCTAGATCAATTAATCTCACGCGCATGTATATTATTGCGCATGTCGTTCGATATCTTCGTGAATGTGTGCATGATTCGTAGGTTTACAAGTAGAAAAGGTAGATTTGAGAATTGGAGAATTGCGGATGATACGACGGAAAGAGACATGTATGGTAAAGTCGAGGATGGATCTAAGGCTTGGCGTAAACACGTTACATCCAGCCATAAATACGCGGAACGAGGTGGCAAACGGTACAAGGGTCGTTCTTTCCTTTCCAGAGCGTGTTTCAGCGACAGCCTTAAATATCAAGCTCTCACACGTGTACGCGGTTTCAGCTAATGGAGAGCATTCGTGAAATTAGGACGAGGGGTCGCGACTGACGGAATTAAAATCACCCCGCTTATTACCGACACGCGGCTTTCCGGCCGTTGTTGAGAGATCAACCGATATACGATGTACAAGAGAGAAGGATCTATTTGTTGTGTACGAGTACCTAATAATTTTAGTGGGGTTGCTAGCCTTGCGTGGTTTGTAAAAGTGAATGCCGCCAATTTGGTTCGCGTTCCGCGAGGGCAAAACACGCCTTTATGTGTAACGATATGTCATGTATTAAATATGATTTTTTATGTTTATGTAGTTTTTGTATTGTAATTATATTTTTTTCAGTGACAAATGTAATTATATTTTTTTTTTCAGAGACAAATGTATGAAAGAAAATAATATAAATTTAAATATAAATTAGAGACTCTAAATACCGGTAAAAAAAAAAAAAACCAAGATTCCTTAATTGTCTTTAAATTCAAATACTTATTAGAAGCTTGAATCTAGTTTGATAATTGAGAATATTGCTATTTTTACTTTCAAATCCGTAATTTATGCTCGATAACAAATGTGCATTTCTTTTATAATGATTGATAACAAAATTCGGACAAAAAAGTAATAAGTGTACAGCAATTTATAATTCAAAAATATACACGTTTTATTATTTATGAATTTCCTTTCGGAATGGGGGACGTATTTCAATTTCGGCGGATCAATGAGACTTATACAATATTACGATGGAATCACGTAAGAGTTCAATTCGTGTGATGACTTTCCGTAAGGACACAGAAAGCTATCGCAGCATTGCCGAAAACAACTTTGTACAATCCCTGGCCATCGAAGTCAACCTCTTCGGGGTGGAGGGAGGGGGGGGGGTAGCGGTTCTCCCCTCAAATCACATTTTGCCTAGATCAGCCGCGTTCTGGTTCCTCTCGCTTTTTTTCGCGGCACAACTTTTCATCTTGGGAAAACATCCCCTATGTAAGAATCGATATGTTCGTGGTGGAAAACTGCGAATAAGAGGAAGAGAGAAAGAGAGAAAAAGAGAGGGAAAGCTTTGGTGTGTGCGCTAAAAGTACCACCGTTCCGAAGTTTCCTCGGCGATGCTTCTCAAGCGCCGGAAACATCCCTTATCCTCGAGACGGTGCTGGGAGAGATCTTTCTCTGCCGTTCGACTGCACCCTCGACTTCCATCTCTACTCTTTTAACTCTATTTCTGTCTCTTTCTTATCACATACATACTCTCTCTCTCTCTCTCTCTCTCTCTCTCTATTCCTTTTCATCGGGGTTCTTTTCCGTCTCTCGTTCGGAGGAAGACCGAGTAGATCGTCTCCGAGAGACAACCTACACGTCCCGTGACATGCACGTGGAGACGTGCTTTGCAGGATGCTCGAAGGTTGGCCCAGGGTAGAAAGGGTGGGCGGCGGAGAGCGAGGGCGGCGGTGAGAGAAGGCGAGGTGAGGACGAGGGAAACGACGTCGGTGGTACGACGTCGTAGCGGAGCCGGGCGAGGGTGTTTGTTCGGGACGATAGTGTAAGACGGTGACGTGCACATCCCCTGCCAGCCAGCCTGCCAGTCTGCCAGGCAGAGGAGAGTCTGCTTTCCTCTGCCTTCGCTACCACTGGAAATGGAGGGTGGTTTCAACCCTTAGGTCGGGTGCGGAGCTTCAGTGTGAGTGTGCTTGTAGGGGGTCGGGGGATGAGAAGGGCGAGAAGAGGGTGGTTCGAGGTGGCGAGGCCGAGGAGGAACGATGGTACGAGGACGGTGGGTGGATGGGTGGACGGTTGGTTCGTTGGGCGGAAAGGGCGGACTGCGGCGAGAGAGAGTGGCGGAAGGGTAACGAATAGAACGAGGGGGAGAAAGAGAGTAAACGGACTCACTCGCCACCCTGTACGCCACGTAGTAGTAGCCAGGGGCCGAGGAGACTTTCGAGGTCGCTCGGCAGGGCCGCCTTAATTATCCTTCGAGCTCGCTGAAAACTTTCCCGCGTCCACCCTTGGTCGTTGAAAGACTTCTTCTTCTTCGGGGTCGCTTCGTCGTTCTTACGTCCCGTTGGCTTTGTTACCGCAAAAAGGTGTAGCGATCTCATCGTCGAGTTTGCCGATCGATGACGAGAAAGACGGCTGCTTCGGTTCAAACGGGTAACGTCGTCTTTATGCTCGTAGAATTATTTTGCGGTGAACGTCGGTCTCGATAATGGACGGTGATTATGCGCCCGGATACGAGGATGGAGATTAATGCAGCGGGACGCTTACGCGAGACGCTCCGTTGGTTGGCCTATTGTCGTAGTTTGGCTAAAATAGATAGGAACGAAACACTCCCGCGCGAATACCATCGCCGCATTGTAGAGATAATGTTACATTGCGACGATAGAATTAACTTTGCACGCGTTTGCATTGTACGTTTACGGGGGAAGACGTGCAAATTCCAAGCAAATTAGTTTCAAAGAGACCAAATAATCTGACTATTAGTTTATGTGTATATGTGTGTGTGTGAAAATGCATTCAAGAATTCTATTTTTCCGGAGAATTATTACAAGAATTTAAACCAGAGATATTTATAAATAAAAATTAAATTTGTTAAAAAATAAATTAATCAATATTTGAATTATAATACAAGCAAGAGCAATGATGCTATCGTAACAATAATGTTATATATATATACATACGTATGTTTCCAAGTTTTTAATTTTACGTAAATGATGTTTAAATCCAAAGTAATTTTTCATTCTCTTTAAAATATTTTTTAATATTTATTATTCTTATCTTTTACACAAATTTATAAATCTGAAATGTAAAAACATTTGTTATCGCGATAATGTTCAGCGCACAAAGGACAATAGTTGGTTACAGCAACAAGATCGATTTCTAATTTTCATTTCCGAACTTTAACTAGCTCAAAGCTTAACTAACAGTGCGAAGCGATCCAAAGACTGAACGAAGAACAAGTCTCGATGTCGCAGCGCAATATTTCACTGCGCGTTAACGAGGGCATGCCGAAGAAACGTCCATCCCGAGAGAGAAGCGTAAGAGACCACCCTCAACGACGTCGGTGTTACGTTTCTACAGTCGCAAAATTATTAATATCTCAAGTAATTGCCCCGGTACTTCTGTTCACGTTATTCCTTCCTCCTCTTACCGGGTTCTCAAAGATTTCTGGAATTTTCAGGAAAGGACGCTTAACCTTCGGGACTTCGGTGGAAAAGTTGCGTCGCGATCCAACCCCTCATTGCCGCTCGGTTGCAGAAGGATGAAGAAGATTGGAGGGGCGGGAGGAGAGGGATACTGGAGATGGTAGCGCTGCTGGAAGCGTACAACCTTCCTTGGATTTTGGAATTTTATAGCGACGTCGTGCGTCCCTGAAGCCAAGCGAGAGCGTTGGAAGGTACGATGTTGACGACGAGGGCGGTAGGATGGGATTGCGCTCGTAAGGCTGGAATGAAAGAAAGAGGGAGAGAGTGAAAGGAAGAACGAGAGGGTGAGAGAAAGAGAGAGAGAGAGAGAAAGAGGCAGCGAGCTTTAGTGGTGCGAGCGAGAAGGCGGATCGGAGTTCTGGCGATGCTTTCTACGTTGGAGGGTGAGTTACCGAGAACTCGGGGACCCAACCCTCTTTTCTGGACTCACACCCTCGCTCATCTTTCGCTTGCCCCCGACCACCTGCAACTCACCCTGCCTTCCCCGCGCCCCGTACACCCTTGTCGTACCTACTGCCGCCTTTCCTGCCTTCTACGGCACTCCAACTCCTTCCATCTCATCCCCAACGGCAGACACGGCACATTGCCCGGAGTGTTGCGTTGTTGCCTCGTCGGGCGTCCTTCTCCCCTCCTCTCTCTCTCTCGCCCTTTCTGCCCATCCTCCACGTTCAATTTTGTATAACTATCCGGCGTACATTACGAAAGTTGCCGCGAAACTTTTCCCTCCTCCGCGCGAGACCGCCCCTTTCAGCCCCCTGCTGGCCAACTCAGAGTCGGTTCGATTAACTCTCTTCCTCTCTTCGCGCGCGCCACTCGCGCGAATGCGATTCATCGGACTTGTTTTTCGTCCTTGTCGTTTCAGCACTAGTATACCAGCTTTTCAAGAGTATAGCGTTTTCGCATCGCTCGCTTATCATATCGAGCATTTTTATTAACTTTGGAATACATATGTGAATCTATGATGTATCAAAAAAAAAAATTTATTTATCAGAAACTATATACCATAATTTTGTCAGAAAGAAAATGCTGTAGAATAAAATGTGTAAGGAAATTCTAAAACTGCTTCTATTTAACAAATAATAATCAATTGTATTTTGATAGAAATATCAAAATATAATTTTGAAGTCTTGAGGAATAATTTTGAGATGTGTCATCATTTATGTCAAAATCTAAAGTATCTTTCAGGTACGAGATATTGCACCAAGGTTGAGTGAATTATCCGGCTTGCGTACGCGATATCTTGTATGCATTATCTAAATTACGCATCTGATGTGTCAGGTATACTAACTGCATTAGGTTGCTTGATATCTGTATCAACTGATGTGCTTTGCCGTTCAACGTCAAGTCGTTTATAGCCAAATCTGACCTGCCGAACATCAGCGAATTGCGATTGTCATTTATTTATCTGTCATATTGATGCCATTATGCGCACGTTATGAATATCCCTATTTCTCTTATGAATTATCTATTTAGCAATCAAAGGATGTATTGTAAATCAAGATAGAATCTTAACTAGAAATATTCACAGAGACACTTTCTAAAAGATACTATTTATTCTTAGATACTTTTCCATTTGCGTTATATTTAGTGAAAATTTAATCAATTAATTTTTTTTTTAAATGTAGATTAATTTAAATAATTTTTTTAAATCCAGAAATCTCTATATAAAAAGATTAAGAATAAATGTGATGGATACATTATTATTTATGAAATTGATTCAATAAAACTAATATCGCGCGTTGAGAAATCAAATTCGGATATAAATGATATAAAGAAGCAGACTTCCGCAAGACATTAAAATCCAATCAATTTCATTTATCGAGTTATATTGATTATTCTCCAAGGGACTGAAACAAAACCGCGAGACTTCGCCGAGTACGTGACGCTCCTATGTCCGTCCCACGCGTTCCAAGAATGTGCCGATGTACTGTACGCCCGAGAATTCACCTGCAAAAAATTCTCAGCTGCATCACTTTTCTCTCTCTCTCTCTCATGTTCTCTTTCCCGGTAGAGTACATAATATAGGCGTACTATATAAGCCACGCGCGGCTACATATATACCGAGAGACGTTGCCTCGATAGTGTGCACGGCCGATCATCGTTGCAAGTTCGCGCGATGATGCACGCGAGGGTATAGTTCAACTCTACCGTAATCCTCTTTCGATCCAGCGAGAAAGCGAGAGGAGGAAGGGGAAGAGGGAAGTAGAGAGAGAGAGAGAGCGCTACCCTTTGGAGGGTTAGCGCCTCCGCCCTTCGTAACCGGTCTCGTATCCGTGACAAACCCTTTCCCTCGCGGACGCATGTCAACCTTATGCACGCGCGCGCACAGGCACACCTGTGCGCTTGTATGCATGCTGCTCGAACGTCCGTTCGACTAAATGCACCCTAGCAAGCCGCAGAGCAGCAGCAGCAGCAGCAGCAGCAGCAGCAACAACAACGGTGGTAGTAATAGCAACGGGGTAGCAATAGCAACAGCATCAACAGCAGCATGAGTTTCCTCGCAGTAGTAGTGGCAGCGGAGGGTCTCCTCTGACAGCAAATCGATTGAACGGTATAATTTATACCACCCCCTGGCTCGTTTCCCTTTGGGTGCCCACCTACGTGTGGCATACACACACCCCTTCCCTCCCCCGCCCGTCCCCCACTGTACGCTTCTGGGGTGCCTGACGTTATACCCTCCACTTTCGCGAAACCATCCCGTCGCTACGACTCCCCCCCGAATAGTCGCTCGAGTATTCTGCCTGTCGGCAAACGAGTGGGCGAGCGGTGGATAATCGCCGAATATATGTCATTGTTTGCACGTGGATGCGTGGGAGACCTACCTGGTAAGTATTTACTATACGTTCGTGCTTTCGATGTGAAAGAGAATACGGCGGGCAAACGAGCTCGCTCTATCTTGGCATGTTCGCATATGAGTATCCACGCGGACAGAGGACAGCATGTATGTATTTGAAGGTACACATGTGTCCGCTAGGTGAACTACGACGGTTAGAAATGCCGTGAATGTGGCACCGGCCGTCACATTTAGCTAACGGCACGAATCTGAGTTCGCTATAGATAGGTGCATATGTATACGTGCGTGCGTGCGTGCATGCGTGCGTGCATACAGTGCATATACAAGGCCGCTTACTTGGCCGCCGGAACTGTTGATTGCGGTCGGTCGAATACGAGGAAAAGCGCACCCACTATCCAACTACCTACCATGACGCCCACCCTTCCCGCGCGAATTCACGCGCGCGAAAATGCACCCACTCTCGCGCCCTTCGGCCAATTTAAAGTGACTTTCGAACATGTTACCTATTTTCGAGAGTTGAAATAGATTTGTACAATAGTAAAATAGTATATATATATATATTACATTTGCTAATAAATAAAATAAATGCATAAAAATATTGATAAATATTTTTATGAACAAATTAATTTTTGCCGGATAAAGAAATATTATTTTAAATGCATGTTTATATTGTATATATTTTTCAACTATCAATTACATTTATTTTTTTTGCAGCTCAAAGGATTATAGTACCGCTATTTTTCGAATACTGCGTATTTAGTAAGTCTAGGTGAAAAGTGCGCTATTTAAAATTATTTGCAAGGATTAGCATTTACGACACATTTGCATTAGCATTTATATTACGTCGAGGATGGTGTTATAGCTTTTAGTTTTCAATGATATAGTTCTTGGGTAAAATTCTAGATAGGTCGGTATATCGTTAATATATCTGAAAAATAATACGTGTGGTATATACGCCGTGTGATGTTACTGTGTGTGTTAAAATGTAAAATGGTCTTAATTAAATAAATTTAAGTAGATATCATTTCAGTTCATTTTGCATATGCAACATTTTTGTTGCGAATGATTCCACGGGTGCGTCACATTACTTATAATGCAATTCTTAATGCGTCCATCTGCACAATAAAACGATTCGTAACGACTAGATCCAGAAATTGCGTATATAACAATACTCATATAAAAGTTTTATCAATTAACAAAAATTCGAAAGGTCTGTCATGTGTTTTAAATATTTTAGCGCAAGTTTCTTATCGCGACACTGTAACACGCAGTGTAATATGTTAAAACGTAAGAAATGGGTCACAAGCAATCAATACTATATGAGCAAAATAAATTTTTGGGTTTGCAATTTTCACATATACTATGTATAGCCAAAAGCTTACTCGTATTACTTAGTCGTGACTTTGATTTCAGATTAATTAATTCTTGAAATAATTCCCTTCAAAATCATAATCTTAATAATATTTTATTGAAGAAAAATAAAACATATATATTGTACGTTTAAACATGTAAAGTGACAGGTGTTCTTTTGAAAAGTAAGGTTTATCGCGATCTTAACTTTGCTAGTTATAAAAATACAATTTTTTTTTTTTTCCAGAATTTGTTTGAAAATCCGCTGCTTGAATATCTCACGAGTGAAGGATATTGTGACTATAGCACGTTTCTAGATTTATTTTCGTATATATCCAGATTAGTCGGTCGCACGCTCGTCCGCGGCTTCATTGTTTGTAATGCCCGAAGCAATGCGTTATCACGCGCCGGCGCTTGACATAGAATCAATCTGGAAAAAGCTGCCGCAACAAAATTACACAACATCGATATCTCGCTTGTATTTTATTACCCGGATTATGCTGCGTCGATGTATGATGATGGCTTGACGCATCGGCCGATAATCGATGGTAACTGAAAAAAAAGATGTCCAACAAGAATCAACAGTAAACGACTCGCGCGGTGTGTTTACACGCGAGTTTTTTTTTTTTTTTTTTAATTTCTTTTCCGGAATTTTTATTCGCGTACGCGCATCAGTCAGCTAGGTAGGAAAATATTACAATGACTCGTTAAAATTGAAAATGAAAATTAAAAGCGAAAATTCTCATGACACGCCCCGTTGATATAGCGAGACACCAGGCTGACCTGAAATATTTTGATGACGCTCGATAATAGTGTCTCGCAGCAGGAAGCTCGCTCATCGATCTAGTTATCGCGCGCGCATGCCCGTGTAATTTAAAAACTGCAAGCGACCGATTTAATGGTTTTTAATGATGGAACGGCGACATCGCGGCGCAATGGATTTTCTGCTGTCAAATCGATCGCGGAACAAGAAAATACAATTAATAACAGCGAACCGTGTGTAACGATCATTAAATGCGTTGCAAATATTCGTATTCCTGGAATGATGGACTCCCAAATTTTGTGGATTTACAGTATATATTAATCGCTATTTCACGATTTTGCGCAAATATATGTGAAACGGTTCATATATCTTTCATTTCCTGTAATATAATAGTATTAATGTTAATAAAAAAAAAAAATAAAAAATAAAAAAAAACGGACAAAATTGAAGTGAATTTAAAAATAAGATAATATCTTTGCCACTATGATGCAATGTTGCGAGCGTAAACAATCCCACTACGCATTACGCGATGCGTTTGAACGATTCGCAGCCGGTTTTAGGAATTTTGATTCGTAATGGAACCATAGGATCATTGGCGCCCGTGACGTCAGCTCGAAACCGTCGGGAGCCCTTTTTGCAAAATCGAACCAGCAGTTCGCCCCAGTTGGTCCCGTACACCCGGTACGCCCGATGAACGTGGATAGATTTGCAGGCGCGCGAGTCGGTGTAATTCAGATCATTTCTGTGAGTGTGCGTGATATGCACACGTGCATGTGCACGATATGCATATGTGCATGTTCACGCGAGGTGCGCGCAGCAATATCAGAACCAAAAGATAGATTCGTCCCGACGTACGAACAGCCGCTTCAAATATATAGCTCCCAACATGAACAAAATCTTGCACGAGAAAAATAGTATGAACTGCAATATATAATATTATTGCGTGTGTTTTTTATCGCACTTAATTATTAGCATAATCATATTAATAAAATGCAAATACGTGTTTTGCGTGAGCCATCATTATTTTCATGAAGACTAATTTATTAAATGCATTAAAAAAAAACTCTCTCCTCTATCATTATCATTATTAAAAATGAGAATTAGAAAATATATCCGTTAAAAGTCGTGGAAAATATTAAATTAGAAAATTTTGCAAATTTTATCATTTTTACTTGTATCAGTCTACGTTTTTTATGATTGTCGATATATTTTGTATTTTTATTTTTAGAGAAAGAGAAAGATATATATATATATATATATATATATATATATATATATTGATAAAAATATTATCTTTATGTTAAATTTAAGTTCCATATTTTTTATTCCATAATTGTTTTTGTTAATCAATCATTTTATCCCAACATGTTTTGAGAGCGATCGACATTGAACTAATTACATTATTTAAATTTAACTAATTACGACAAATTCGATGACAGATTTATTCGACTCACAACAACTGATACAGTTGGCATAGAGATCTCGGTCTTCTATCGCCTGAATATTGTAGTGAGGATGTCACGATTAAAATGAAAATTTATCGTCTATTAACAATTAAAGAATAGCAAAGGGAAGAAGAGGTTGCCCAGAGCGCCTCGATGTATGCGATATGTATAAATTTGTGTGCGTGAACACACTTATACAGCCCGTCGTAACAATCTAACAGTCGTAACTCCGTTTTCATCACCTCGTTTTATAACGTCGTCACCGTTATCATAAAGTGACAGTAAAATCACGGCGTAGCCGTGCCATTCTTTTTCTCATGCAATTTATTATATTCGGTCCGATACTTCTCGTCTGCTTTAAACGGCAAATAGATCTTGCGTGCAACTTATTAAATGCATATATTCTTCGATTCAAAGGTTATTTATGCAATGATATAAATGCATGCATTAAAAGAAACGATATAATTACAATTTTTTTAATAATAAGAAAAGAGTTTTTATTTTAATACGCTGTTCTTAAATCTATTTTTCAAAATTATATTTTTGAAAGTAAAACAATCTGAGCAATAATTCTTTTTTTCATATTACGTTTTTTCAAGAATGAAATAATGTAAAGAATATATAATGCGTTTCTATTTAAGCCCTCCGGATACGAATACGTGACGAAATTTGCAACATCGGAAATAATCTTCAGAAGTCACAGAATTATGATTAGAGTTTAAAGAGTGCTCGTAACGGCAGACGCGGTACATCGTGCGACTTCTCCTGCTATTTTGATTCCATCGTCAGCTAATAATCTCTTCCACGTTCAGCCGCCGTGGGGTGCCAGGTGAAACTGTAGGGTGCGAGCGCACTGTAATTATGAATATAAATCGGCGAATGATGGCGGGTGGTGGTTTGGGTGGAGGACAGGACGACGACGAGGGTGGGAGCAAATGGGTGGCGAGCAAAAGGGCGGAATGGAAGCGGTGGTCCTGGAACGACGGGATGGAGGATGAAAATTGACGCCGGCAATCCGGCGTTTGCCGTCTTTTAATTTTAATTAAAGGAAGGTTGGGACGCGCGAACCTGGCGAGAGTCCGCCGATAGTAGTGACTCGCGGTGGAAAAACAGATGCCTGCCATTAAGGTAAAACGGTGACTATTGAAGCTTTTCGTGTTTTTTCCGCCGTTGACCGCGTTACAATTTTTTTTTTATCTTTCCCCCTTTTTATAATCTTTCTCTGTTAATAATTAGTGCCACATTTATTTTAGTTACTAAGAGATTAACACGCGTTAAGTTATGTGTTTAGAGAATTTCTGTTATTAAAATTAAAATCGTCTATTCTCTGATATCATATACAAAATGTTACACGCGATTAGTGTATCCTTCTTCCAACCGTAGACTCTTCAAAGAATAAGCAGTAGATTTTTTTTTCAACAAAAATGTGATAATTAATCAATTTGCTTCTATCGCGACCTTTTAATATTCGATACTGAACATTATTTTAAAAATTGAATTAAAAAATATGTATATTATAATTTACTGATTTATAAAAATATCTTTGAAATTTAAATTCCTTAGCTTTCTTCTCCTCTTAATATTAAATATATTCTCCCAATTATTTCCATCAAATCTTGGCAATATAAAAATCGAATCGAAAATCGTTAAAAAGTATATGGCTGAAATATAATATACGGTGGTCACAGGTATTATAGTTCTATATAGTGATCTCCGTTGGGAGTAGTACGTGTCGCATGATCCTGTTCGCATCCGCTAGCGTGGGTGAATGTTTAATAATACAGCGAATTTATCGCGTGCGCGCGTCTGTGCTCCGATATTTTTAAATCGAACAGGATGCCGCTTCTCACTTTCCATGCGTGCTGCGTGGAAATTCAATTGACCGGCGCTCTAGTTTTTTTTCTTTTTTTCCTTTTATTTATTTTTTTCATTCCCACTTCGCGGGAAATTGTTCGAATCGAGAGATAAATTTCTAGCGGCACAATAGCTACCGGCAGCCTCTCGACATTAAGCCTCATTCACAACGGCCATTATCACTAACGTGATTGCAGCGTTGTACGTTGTGTAGAATGCAATGCGTTCCTAGCCGATGGCCATTGCCACCCCTCGGAGGAAGGACTCGTTCACATCCCTCCCTAGTAACGCACCCTTCGTCGGATAGGTCGATACACGTACAAGAGAGCGCAAAAGTTTGCAGTACTCGTGTAATAAAGGCGAAATGTTTCATACTCAACAAACTTAATTTGTAATACTAATTACTATACGATGTAAAAACAGAAGAAATGACAGAAAATTTGAAAACTTAAAAAATGTTTCTTTCTAAATAATTGCTTTTATTGAGAAGTATAAAACATTTAGAAAATTAATTATATACGTATATACATCACTTTGTTGCTGTAAAAAATTACCTTTGTTTTTTTTTTTAGAAAGCGAGAGATAGAGAGAAAAAGCGAATACCAATTGATAATTTTGATTTATGAATTAATATCGCTTTCCTTTATATATTGTATATTAATTTAATAATCTTCCATATGCTTTGTATATTTGCCTTTATATATTTTCCACATTTGACATCATGTGTGTTTTCGCAAAAATAATGAATTACGTTACATATAAGAAATTGGATAACACTATGCATAGATAAAGAGAGAATATACAATAGTAACCTTGAGAAATTTTAAACGTTCGACGAAACGCAGAAACAGTATATCAGATTTAGGATATCGTAAAATATACGTACATATTCGCGACTTGTCGAGTGTATATGATTCGAAGTGCGACAGCAACAAAGATAAATGAAATATACAAAAATGCCCATTCTTGTTCTCCGCTCTTGTAAAACCGCAAAGTATCCTCCACTATAAATCCCTCCGTCGACGTAGTCAATTCTGTTATTCCTTTTCCGGCATTCTTTCACAGAGAGACATTCCGATGCGCACGTGAAAGATACGATACAGTGATTTTTTTCGAAACTGCTACTCTTCTTAGCACTTCATTTTCCGCTTCTATTGTACTATATACACGCACAGAACACAATACTTTTCATGTCATTTTTAATAATCGAAGAAATAGATTAAGAAACAATTATTGAATAGAGATTTGTAAAATAAAGCGGAAAGTGAAAACATATGCAAAATTTTATTAGCTTACTAATAATTTTACTATTGTGTTATAATTAGATGGCAATTATTTTATTATTAACAATAGCTTGCCATTATTTTATTATTAACAATAATAATTGAAAAATTAGTGTAATTGAAATCCAAAGAAAAAGTTTCGATTGATAAAAAGATGTTATAAAACGACGATATGAATTGTCGGAAACATTTAATCGATCCCTACCGGTTTTACTCGTATATTTTCGAAGCGCGATGTTTCTATCTTTGACCGCCCTCATTGGTGGGAGTTTTTCTTCTAAAAAAAGAAGCCGAACGGGCGTCGTCGTCCTTTGACATTCCGCTGTTGTTGCTTGCCGATGGAATTTCGCTTAACGATCCGTCTGAATACCACTATGAAGGGTGAATCTAGCGCGTCAAACTTCTGGCTAGAGAAGGAAGAGAGAGAGAGAGAGCTTCTCTTTCTCGTGCGATTGTCGAAGGCACGAGGAGAACGAGAAGAAGCAAGGAAGCGAGGAAGTAAGGAAGAGTTAGCACACGTTGCAGGAAGGGCGAGATGGAGTTCCGCGCGCTCACTCATTCCCCATCATCATCGCGGGGAGCGTTTAATCCGTAACTTTGGCGCTCGCGTCCCCCGAGGGAACGTTCTCTTTGGTTTTCCGCGCGCAACAATAAGTTTTCCCCCGTTGCAGGCCTGTCAACGACGCACAATTGGCGGCGGTGGCAGCAGCAGCAGTGGCGGCGACCGGGGGGGATCGGGGGTAGATCGCTCGGCTCCAGTTGCACCCACCGCCCCTTGTGTCCCCCTTCCTCCTCTTCGTCGTGCCGCACTATCCAACTCATCCTCTTCGGGTGGGACTCATCCCATTCTCTGTACGCCGTGATTGTACGGCCCGGGGGCGATATTGGGGTGCGTATAGATCGGCGAGAGGGTGCACCACCACTCACTCTCTGCCTCCACTCTCCATCTATCCGTTTTCCCTTCCCTTTGCGTACCTACCGTTCTATCGTTCGTACGTGCGCATCCCGTCTGTTTCTGCCTTTGCCGTTCCATCGGCTCAAGCTCTTCATCGCCCACGCTCTCTCTTTCTCTTCCGCATCATCCGCTCTCCCTCGATCCTTCCTTCCTCCGAGTACAGAGAGATTAGAGGCGCACGCTTTATGGACCCGGGTGACCCGAGAAACTCCTCTGTTGAGGAATTACCGATATCGGATATGCGAGCGAGCGCGTATACACTAGCATCCGGAACGCGTCTTGGGATCTATGCGTTTGCACGAGAGATAATTTGGCGGTGATATAAAAAAAAAACAATATTTTTGAGAGATAAATATAAAATGCGACAAAACTGCTGGAGCGTTATTTTTAACAAATTATAAATTTCTCAGACAAAAGATTTAAAATTCAATTTTTACAAGAAAGGGAGTTTAAAGGAAAATCATATTTCGTACGACAACTTGCACAATTTTGAATACTGCTTCATACTCATGGTTATGGAATTTCCCCGATGATTTGCGCAATATTTTCTTTTTCCTTTTTTTATATATATATTTATTTCCCTTTTTTTTTTTTTTTTTTTTTTTTAATATAACTGCATCCCACGCATCGAACATCAGGGATTCGCATTTTTTTTCAAAAGCGAAAATATGTGGCGGCACGTATCAGTTTGTAAATTCGTGCCGACCGTTTTAGGGTATACACAATGGGCGAGGCCAAAAACGCAACTTGCTGCGGCGAAATGAAATATATGATGTTCAAAATTGAAGCGCGTAATTTGGGCGGCCGGGCGCGGTGTGTATTTTTATTTTCTCTGTGGCGAAATTACAATTTTACCGTGCATGCGATTTATTCCCCGTGGTGCGCCGCGCCCATCGGAACCGCTGTAAATGATTTTCCGCAGTCATCGTTTTTGTGCGCCCGCGCCCGCGCCCGCGCCCCTCCCCCCCCCCCCTCCATCCTGCGCCCGGGTAAAGTCATTGATATTTAGACAACGCGGTTAATCATCGAATTCGGACGGACCAATCCAGTTACCATCCAATAGTGGCGCGGATTGAAACGCATTCGACCGATTGTGTTCCCGGGCGAAATGTGCGGGGGTAGGAAGCTGAACGAAAAACGGGGGTTGTATCGCCCGGGAACCCTTCTCGACTTTTACCCGTAATCCCCTCATACGCAAGCCCGACTACCGCGCAACCGGAAACGAGGGAATCAACGAAGGACGATTAGATATTTCTCCGGCGATGACGGATGCGCAACCTCGGAGTTGCTGATATTGGATACTCGTGGACTCGTCAACCTCATTTCGGGACAAAAGCGAAACGAAATATCCTACATCATTGGATTCCAAGATCTGCATCTTCGAGATGGACGTTCGGGATTGGAAAAGTTTAACGAAATTCTGAAAATAATATGAGCTTATGTTAAAAAAAGGGAATAAAGACAAGTTGGAATATTATTATATTGTATATTATTAGAGAAAAAATTTTGTAAAGTTATATTCTTTCGCTGTTATTTTCACATTTTTACGATGAAATTGTATCAGGCGTTTAATTTTGAGCAAAATTGTCGATTGTTTTATTATTTATAAATCGACTAATACATTATATTGCATTAAATGAGATAATAGTAATTGAGCGTACGTGTATATTTGCGGCGAATACACAACCGTTTCACATTATTGTATTTCTACACTTTATTCCTTTTTTTCTTCTTTTAGTTCTCTTTGTGCTTATTTTACTCGCTGTCGGATGGTAATGGTAAATTATATCAGACGATAATTTGCCGCAAAACTATTTCAGTTCGTAAAGGGCAGAATCTTTGCTTCGATCATTCGATGGGAAACGCCTAGGAATCCATTGATACTACAAAAGTGTTAGTGGGAGAATTAATATAGCTCGTAAGTAAAATATTACTCACATGAAATATAAATAAGATATTACAAAAATTTGGAACGTAATTTCTCTGAATTTTTATATTCAAGATTATCGAACAAAGAGCCACTCATTATACGCAAAAAAAGTAAGATAGTAGTATTGGAATCAAAAAATATATATTGTAATTGTTATAAAACAAATAATTTGTATATTGATGAATGTATATATATATGTATAAAATTTAACAGAATACTAATTTTTTGAGATATAGTGGTCAACTTTACATAAATTAATTCGATGATTTGATTTAAGACAGTCAAAGTGTAATCAATACTTTCGCAATGCCTCATAAATCATAATTCTCGTTGACGATCTCGCTCGCGTCCTGTTGTAAAAATCTGCGCAAAGCGCGAGATCAATTACGGTCGCAATAAGTGTCCCACCGTAACTAACGATCACCATTCAATATAACAGCGACCATGCACCAGTCTTCTGTGTACGCGAGCTTTGCTCATTATTCCCATGTAGGATGTGATCTGCGCCGGACATTAGTAATATTGTACATCAGCAGGCTCTCCAACAGTAGGGACGTACAATTTAGTCGTTTACCAGTGACAAAGGGTACCTTTACTACGCATTCATGGTTACATTTACACCACGCATCGGTAGATACAGGATCATTGCCCGACATGGGAAACTTGTGCTCGTACACACGTACATACGCGTGAACGCGCGCGCGCGCAACTCGTACATACGTCGGTATTCGTGGTCCGTTTCCATCCTGACCCAACCACCCCCTCAAACCCAAGCCCCTAACCCAAGTCTGCACTTTGTGCAACGTCCAAGGGGTGAGAAGGAGGCCAGGGGTATAGGGGCAGACACGGGGGCGATAGAAGGGCGCCAGGCAACCCTCCTAACTCTCTGGCCCCCGGGGGTGAACGTGGGCTGGCTCGCTGCGAGTAAATGGGGCTACGGTATAGTGGATGGATAGGGTGAGTTAGGTGGAAGCACTAGAGGACTAAGGATATTACGGGCAGAACGCCCGAGATATCTAGCTCTCTTCCCGTCCCCGCCGCTCTCTTTCCCCTCGAATGACCATCTCGAAGGGTTCGACTATTCGGGGGAGGAAAGGCGCCCGAGAGACGGCTAAGGGTATAGCGGCAGATATAACCGTAACGCACACACGTTCAAGAAGCAGAATTCTGAGTGGAATTTCGTGCGAGCCGGATAGACGGCGGTCTCTGCCGAGACGCCGCCGTCGCCGTCGATTGAAAAGAGAAAAGGACGAGGTACGCGGGGCTCCGCGAGACAAGGACTCTATAAGGGAGTGAAGGGTGCGCGAGCGAGACGAAGACATTAGCTTCCTTGATTATTAATAAAAAACTCTTCGCGCGGATCTTGATAGCGCGCGTAATGGAACAAGAGTAGTTTACCCTTATTACCTTCCATACCGCTCTTTGACTACCACCGGCTTACGAACGAATTCTCGTGATCGCGTCCTTCCTTTCACTCCCTCCCCTTTCTACGTCTCTGCCCAAACTGACACCTACGCTGCCAAAGAAGCTCCCCGTTTCCTACTATCCTCTTCTCTCTTTCTCTCGTAACGGTCGAGTTATTTACTTTTCCATTACGCGGATGAGATAATTCATCCTGTTTCGCCGGCCATCCGTCCTATTGTCGTACTACGGTAATCCGAGAATTCGCGTAAGATCGAATTGACGGCTCGCAAACGTCCACTGAGTCCTCCAAGTGCTTCGATAGATACGAGCAACTATACGAAATACACGACAAGTGTTTATATATACAGGATCCTATACGTACTTATCTTGTAACGATGTAATATGTACTTAACGTGCGACGATGGAACAGAGTGTATACCATATAGTACAATATATAGCACTATTTCAACAAAGTTAAAGCGATATTTTTGTTTGTGTTTTATAATATATTCTTTTTATACATTATACACACAGAGAGATTTCACGCAATAGGAGTGAGTATTAAAGATAATTTATTATATTAATTTTTAATTATAATAAATTTTAAGGCTTTATCATTAAAGAGAAATAACATTTTTTTCCAAGATTTTTTTTTGAGATATTATTACTTACAAGTACAATTTGTAATATTGAAGATACTACACATATTCGCTTCTCATTAAAGTTCTATATCTATTTGAAAATATTGTAATTTGTAGTATTTGTTAAATATATATGTGCATTTTTAAAATAGCGTCTAAAAAATGCTGGGCTTTGGATTCTTTACGTCAGCGTTAACAATGTTTTTTACTTGGGATGTACGGTACATTTCCTTTTATATAGCGGAAGCTTCATGCTTGTTATTACACAGTGTTCTAATTGGCCGCTACTAGTATTACGACTTATATACACTTTCCTCGGCCAGCAGTAGCAAGTCAGGACGATGTTTCGAAACTCCGTTGGTGCTCTTTGTCATCTAAACACCCCGTCGTTATGGTCCCGCACCCCGGCTAACTCCCTCCGAGGTTCGTTATGGTTTTAGTTTGAGACGAGAGATGTTCTCATAGTCCTTGTACTTTTCTGTGCTGGTTTCTCCGACAAGTATCTACATCGTAGTGTGAAACAAACTATCCATAAACTCATTTTGCCAAAATCATATTGATCATTGCAATATAAAGAAAAATTATGGATTGCTCTTTGTTATCGTCACGATAATAAGTTTACATTACATTTGAGAATAATTCAAATTCTTATAGAATTACCAATTGCTAGAAGCTTATTTTTAAAGTTTTTGGCCACTTTATCATAATATTATATTAAAAGAAAATCTTGATTTTTATTTACGAAATGTTTATTCATAAGATAAGTAGCGTAATACAGATTTTGAAACATGAATTGAGTAAAATGGAAAATTTAAATTTTATTATACGTCATTTTTATATCTATAGATATTAGGAATGTTATATGATTGTAATTTTCTTTATATTTTATTAAAATATGTATTGCATTATTCTTCATATTTTTACATACGCCTAAAATATAAATAACTTAGTCATTTATCATGACAAATTAATATACAATACATCATTATTAATTTTCTATTTAAATACAGATGAGAAATCTTTGGTACTATGTATAATTGTCCCGTTTTGCATTTCTCTGTTGCACGTTTTGCAAGTCTTCTCGTATCCAGGTCAGTCCTAATCATTTCTTAAAATTTCAGTCTGACGTTAATTACTCGATGGAGAAGGAAAAGATAGAGGAATGTAACGAAAGTAACAGGATTAAAAAATTTATGGCATTTCGTGCGCAATGCGCAACTTGCACCGCAAACGTTAACGATCGAATTAAGCAGCTTACATATGGCTATTTCGCGGAGAAAAACGCCGCATTGTTACCCCTAACAGCGATTGGTGTCCTTATTAATTTCGACACTTTCGATGTCTCTCGTTTCTTCTCTCCACTCCCCCTAACCCCCGTGTTCAATTCCCCAGGCGTTTCATTTCTCTCGTTATCGACGGCGGTTCGCCTGCTCCCTATCTCCGCGCTGTTCCATTTTCCATCCTCCTGCCCGCCCTTTATACGCCCCGCTGTGGACGAAGAAAAGAGCCGTAAGAGTCTAAGAACGAGACACCGCAAAAATACATCGGTGTTGTATATCTTCCTTGACCGTCCGGAGCATAACACCGGGGATGAATCAGTGCTTCTTGGTCCGCACCGGACCCACACCCTCGCAGACTGTTTTCCTACCTCCGTAGCCACTTCTCTCTCTTCTCTTCTTATTCTTTCCCTCCCCTTCCCCCGTTGTCGGTTCGCCCGCCTCGGAACCATCAGGATAGAAGAGCGGAGAGAGTAACCCTCTTGCCTGAACCTTCATCAGCGGATCTACCAACCCCACCTTTATCAAGAGCCCCCAGTGCTACGAACCCCGTCACCCGCTTCCCCGCGAATGTCCCTTATCCCATCCGCAGCCGTTCTCCGTTCGTCCCTTTTCCTCTTCATCCGCTCTTCATCTCCCTCATCTCCATCTTCTCGACTCTACCCTCGTAGTCTCTTTTGGTCCTTCCAGTTCCCTCGTTGTTCCGTCCGCCCCTCCGTCAACCTTCCCTCCATCCGCTCGCCCCGCGCACCGCCGTTCCACCCCACGGATCGTAGATTAACAGAACCCTTGCCGTCGCCGAGAGAAGGAAGCTGGGTCGACTCACCTAGTGCAAAGATGTCATCGAGATGGCAAGATATAGCACGTTTCGTGATAAAAGTAGGACGAATTTCCGATTTTCACCAAGCTCAATCGAACCACAAAAGTTCTTCATTAATTCTTTGCCGCTTTATCAAGATTTTTTATAACTTTTAATTAAACATTACGAGAAAGAGAGAGAGAGAAAGAGAGAAATCTAACATAGAGTAATTTAATTACTTTCAATAGTAAAATCAGGCCTTTTTCAATAACTGGTTAATCGTTATACAAATAAAGTAGCCATGTTAAATGCCCGACTTAATTAAATTTAAACGTTAAAATTCCATTCGCGATGTAATCATTAAATTTACGAAATAATAAAATATTGGATTTACTGTTTTTGCGAAGGATATACATATATATATATATATATATATATCCTTCGCAAAAACAGTATATATATATATATATATACACACACACACACGTGACTGCACGCCGCCTGTTGTAATCGATTATTCTGCCCAATGCCGGGCTGCAGCGTTGTATCCAAATTCACATGAAATTACATCTCTCGGTCTCAGCGTTACATTCAAATCCAAATTAAACTTTAATCATCCCTTTGTAAAACATAAGAAGATTCAGTTATATTGTATCGCGTCATCTCTTGCTGTATGAGATGTAAGTGCAAAGTTTGGGGACGGACGACGCTGATGCTGTTCTGTCCGTTACTCATACAATAACAATATTGGTAATTAGTAACGTTTTACATAGAATGTGTGCGGTCTCACGTAGAGGGTAGGGGTAGAGAAAGCGCGGCTCGCGCTGTATCGGTTTATCGTATGGGAATGCGTGTGCGGGATGGGGATCGGTAGCAAAGGGAATTTCCAGCAGACCGCCGGATCGATTGACTCGAAATTGGAAAAGAATATTAGGTTTCTGATTGAAACGACTCTTCCGAAAATTTCGTCATCCACGGCCGCGTGTCGTCCATGCTGCGCTTTTGTCCGTAAGCGTGAAGAGGGTTCTCGCAATCGTCGCCATCGTCAATAACCGGCGCCGATACCGGCACGGACGATCCCCCCCCCCCCCCGCGATTGTTTTAACGCTCCATTGAGAGCCGATTAATTACCACCCGGGTGGATCTTTAAATATTTACGAAAGTATCCGGCCGGAACGGTCGGCTTGGCACGATACACGCTCAGCGATCGTCAATATTTGCGGGACCTATACCGACGGTCGCGCCGGTGAAATATGAATGGTCGAAATTTTAAATAACATTGTGCAGTATCTGCGGCCGCGCTCACGCACGCATACACGCATCTATGCACCCACCTATATATACACACGTATATTCGTATGCAGAGATAGCCAGGGAGAAGAACCGCGCGACGCGGCACGACTCGTGCGAATATTTCCAAATAAATCCGCGCAACGACATGGCGCGCTGGACCAGCCGGGCCGCGACTGCGAATATTTAATGTTTGTGCCAACTAAAAATTCGAGGGTTGCGTTACGGGCCGAGTCGCAAGCTCGTGAGTTACTGCAACGCGTTACAATTCCGAGACATCAAGGATCGTGATCGAGATTATGGGGATTAATTATTTACCAACATATAGTGTAATTTTATCCGAAAAGTTACAATTGTAAAATATCAATTCATTTGTCGTTAACATAATTATGAAAAAATGCTGCAAGTATTCTTTCAACGAGTTGCCATTGTATTAAGTTCAATGATGGACGTTATTTCAATCTCGAAAAATTACTGCATAATTCGGAATATAAAATCGATATAATTGCCATGTGAATTCATTCTTCGATAATTTAGACGACACAAAATATTTTGCCAATTCTTGCATTTCCATTGTAATTTTATTCCGGTTATAACATTAAAATCTAAACTCTAATTGATATTTATATATTGTATTTTAGTGTTTGATAACAATATGTAAAATGTATCTCTCTACAAGAGGCTTCCATTTCTGTACGCGTTACGTAGAAATATATCTATTTTGATTACCAAGTTCTATTTAATTTCTCTTCATTGTATATTCTACACGTTCTATCTATCATCTACCTATCTATTTTTACATTTATCATTTGTCATTAGATTATCATTATCATTATATTATCAATCGGCTTAATTACTTGATTTATGTCTATGAAGCCCACTATTATACGATTATCACTTTTTCCTGTTATCGTGTATTGTAGATCTGGGATAAAGTGAAAATAAATCTTCTATTTTGAATATATGAAAATGTATATGAAAATGTTCATTAATAAGTATCACGATATGTGTGAAGGATTGCTTTGGACAACGCGCGGCGAACGAGGAACAATACGGACTATCTTGGTACGGAGTCTGGTCTGTATCGGCTGTTCAACCAGCCGTGACCATATCTCAAAGTCCCTTTAGGGCGACCCATGTCTCGGACAGAGCGAACGGGGGCCGATTCCACGGCGATGAATCGCTACCTGTGATTATCGGTGCATAGCCGTGTTCCCGTGTAGCCGAGGCCCAATTCCGCACAAGTCCACAATCAGTCGAGGTTGGTGATACGCAACCGTATGTGTATCTGTGCACAACGACGACGACGACGACGACGACGACGACGACGACAATGTTTCTGTACATAAGACACACGCAAACTCGCGCGAAGGACGCGACACGAAGTTGTGTACCACATGCAAGTATTCGTAGTCGTTACTATATAACGGGAAGACACTATATAACCTTCGTATATATATACAAGTGTGTGTGTGTGTGTGTATTGCGTGTATGCATGTGCATGCGCGCGCGAGCGCGCGCATATGTGAATGTGGTTTGTCGTAGCCGCGCGAACACGTGTATATATACGTATGTATTTACATACGTATGTATGTGTGCGCGTCCGTATCTAGCACGGTGCTCACTGGCGTAGGTTGCGTCCATTTTGATACCATACCTCGGTCTATGTACCAGATGTATGTAAACGAGGTACATGGGGCACATAGAGAGCGTATGTACGAACGAGCGCGGCTACGTACGTACAGATAGGGTCGACCGGTAGAGTGGTTAGAGGGTTCGGCGGGACGGAGATCGGTGAGAGCGCGAGGGGTCAGGGGGTGGAAAAGAGCGAGAGAGGGTGGCGTAGGTCGGAGGGGTGAGTCGAGAGGGTAAAATAGAGGGGAAGGTAGTGAACGCAACGGTGGATAGAGGTGTGGTTGCTTTAGAGGTGCGTTGAACCCAACCAACGCAGGTAGGTTGACATCAACGTGCCTTGTTCCATTGAAACGTGCGAAATCCATGCGGAATCCATCCCTTCTCTACTTTCTCCCCCTCCCCCTTCCCCCCTCTTCCCCCTCACCTCACGGCCGTGTCACCCCGATCCTCTTTTCCCCCGCCTGCTCTGTTCCCTGCTACCGGTGGGTGGCGTACTTCGGGAGTGAGAGGAGGAAGGGTGGAGCGATGGTGGCTGGATTTTCGCGATGCGAGGCTGATTTCATAGTGGAGAGAAATACTCAGTGCACGTATCGCGCGATTCTCCATTTCTCTCTCTCTCTCTCTCTCTTTCCTCTGTAACTCGCTCTCTGAATCAGGCGGCAAGTCTTGATGAAAAAAGGTCGATCATGTGGTAGATATAAAATCGACAAGACCGGGCTGCATCGCCACAGATAGCGGAGTGGAGCTTTCTATACAGAGAGATTGACTGGCGCCGCGAGTAAAATTCTGTCGTACTCCGGTTCGCACACGTACCGTTACCATACGATGCGAATCCATTAGGCTTGTTTGCGCGAAAAGTGCTGATAACTGATAGCTATTTATGTCCGTCGCGTGTGCGGCTTATACGCCGTCCTTGCCTTCGCGCGGTTATTCGGCGCCCATGTGCGCGCTTTGTCGCTTGTAGCTTTTTGCGGTAACAATTCCTGCGATCCGGGACCAGAAATGTTTTGCCACGCTTTCGCTTTGCCCCGTTCCATGTTATGTAATAGTAAAAAAAGTATTTTTAAAAAACCTCCCAATCGCAATTTCTTTCGGCCACATGCGTGGAAAATTTCGTAAATATATTCTATGTATGGACGGATCTAGATCGTGAATAATTAAAATGTTCTAGTTAAGGCGACAGTGCAATTAATCTAAGGGAAAACTTAATAACGCACAATTGTAATATACAATAGTGTTGTTTCATGTTTGTAGGTAGATCTTGAATATACAAAAGATGGATGTGAGTGCGTCACATGTTTTCTCTTAGCTATATCTACCCCGATGAACCTACCCTTATGATCTTTTATATTTTAATCATAAAATTCTATTCGAGCGCAGCTTTTATTTAACATTAAATCAATATTATTATTCTTTGCATATATTTACTCGAAAAAGAATTATATATTGTATTTTAGATATTTCATATATTAACAATTATTAAAAATCAACGATCGATACTTTCGTTTATTCCTTAAAAATAGAAATGAAAAAACTTAATTCATGATTTCCTCCATCCAACTCGTAATCCAATGTATGTTATATTATACCGGTATCAATAATCGATTCGCATATCACTCACGTGTGTCCGACTTTTCCCTCGACGCATGGGAAACGTGCAACTTTGAGACGCGCAAACTTTCTCTCCTTGTCACGCGTTTTCTATTTTTCTCTCATAAGCATCACGTATGTAAATCACAGCGAATTCAGGTCATCTCATTGTAGTATTTGGCAGGATTCGCAGGACATAAAATCATCTAATCGCCGACGATAAGGCGGAGGAAATTGGCCCATTTTCCCATATGTTTTGCCTGCTTTTATCGGTGTGTTTTTCATCGTTTTTTCGTTCGGAGGAATTTTTGCACATTCTGAACGCATCCCGCGAGTATCGGATGGAATTCGCAGGATGCGGGGACGCGGTTGGCTCGTCGCGACGAAAGACGGAAAATGTTGGCTCATTTTCCCATAATTTTCCACACTCGCTCGCCGGTGCGCGTTTGCCCGTTGGGTTTCGCATTCGCATCGGAGTGCGTAATTCAGCTGTACCTAACGCTGGTTAAGGGTAGCTCCGGGCGGTCGGTCGGTCGGTGGGAGGGTGGCGATGGGTCGGTTGCGAGAGCGTGAGCCGGGGTGGACAGGCGTTGGGGTGGTCAACGGGATGGCTGGTTGCTAGCGCGGGGATGGGCGGGTGGGTGGATAGAGACCCGGGGGAACGGTTGCGGGGGGAAGGGTGAACTCGGAGGGAAGAGGTGGCTCGGTTGTTTGTGTGTCAGCCGCGTTGGGACCCTCTGCCCGTCCACTTCCCTTCCCCCATTCCTCGCTACCTCGGCCACCGCACCCGCACGACCCGCGCTCCTCCCGTTCAACTATCCCCGCGAAACGCTTCGCACAGGGACGACGTCTATAGATGTGTTCACAGGGTTTACTCTGTATGTGTATGTATGTTTATATATGTGTACGCGTGTGAACGCTCGCGCGCGCTTATATATGTCGCGCCTATGTGTTACACCTTACAAACATCACCTCCATTTACTCGGGGCTATTCTATGTGCCGGATATGTAGCTAATACATAGAGAATATTGTGCCTCTCTCTCCCTCTCTTTATCCTTCTCCTCTGTTCTCTCAATTGCTCGCTCACAGTCCCCTCTGACACACGCACGACGAGGGTCGGTGCGATTTCGCACCACGCGTGTGTATGCGCGCTGGTGTACACATACTTGGAGACACGGAGAGAGAAAGAGAAAGGACGATATAAACTCTCTCTCGTTCTCCCTATCTCTATCTTACACGGTCTCTGCGGGGGTGACTTGCAAGGTGGGGCTTTGGAGGGGAGAAGGTGGGGGGGGGGGGGTTGGGGAGGAAAAGCATGTAGGGACATACATACGGAATACCCGCTTTACGGAGACAGGTATTTTCGAAGACATGCATATGGTATCAGGTATCAATTGCGTAAGTATGTGTAAAACAGGGGAGAGAGCGATCTCAGGGGATGACACAAAGGGCGCCGTGACTAGTCGCGCATATGTTCGTCTGACCGTTTTGGCTGGCCAAACGCGTTTCTACGCACGTAGGTTTTAGGGGGATAATTGAGAACGCGAGACATACACACGCGGCGATCGATGCGTTTTGCGCTAAATGTCAGCTTAATCTTGAGATTAATTGATTAACTATCGCCTATTAATGAAAAATTCCATCTCAAGCCTCTAAAGAGCACTTGGCGTAATAAATGTTAAAATAATATTGTATTTGGCGTCGCATCTTAATAATTATATAATACTAATAATTATAATTATAAAGAGACGAGTGACATACAACAACCGCAATTAATACTCTTTTGTTTGAAATTGTTTTTAAGGATGCTCTCTAAATTTATTAGCATTAAATATCAAAAAGTCGACGTTTATTTTTGTTAATTTTTCTCATAACTATTTCGTTATGAAATTGTTATACACTTTTATCTGTCTATTGCATTCTATTATAGAATCCATGTCGTTTGAATTTATGCATTTTTCATAAATTAATATATTCGTGCATAGAGAATTTATATTTCTGGTTACGAGAGAGTTCTGAAGGGAAAAATAAATTTCTAATTTATCTTGTTTTTATAAGAAAGTACAGATAACATGCTCGGTCGGTTGTACGATGCTCTACACAGGCTTTAGGATGGTCGAGAACGTCAGGTATATACCGACGCATCGATCGCGTGTACCCTAAGCTAAGTACGTGTTTAACGTTACAGCCAGTTGGATTAATTGTTTATTAATTGATCGCTAATACCTTTCACGCAACGGTAGTATCAGAGGACCGTTGGAACACCGTGCAGCTATTCTGCATGGAATTAACAAACTGAAATTCGAAGCGATACCGCACGAACAAAACGCAAATTTTACTGGATAATTTAAAAATATCGCCCGATTGTGCGCGAATTAATTGTTTCAGTGACAAAGGGATACAAAACAAAATGTCGGCTTATTAATGAATCGCTCGACTACGTGGACAAAGAGCGAAAGGAAATAAATGGGCTAATCGTTCGACTGCACGATTATGTTGTAAAGAATTGCATTTCTACGTTCATTACGTATGTATGTGTAGGAAATAAGTCACGGAAACGATAATCGAGAAGCGCGAGAAGTCCAATACGAAAGACGAAATCAAAGTGTCGATATCTTGAAAAGAAGACAATCAATTCTGTTCTGCTAGTTAGTTAGAGCTAACGAGAAAAGACAAATACAATATGTTTTACACATACATATATACATTTAACGGTTCTTCATTTTAATTATAGAAATTATAAAAATTATAAGAAATTGTAAAATTTTATTACACGAAAGAAAAAAAGTTATTCTGTTTGGTTTTAAATCACAGATGAAACGAACGTATGGTACGTGTACACGAACATATTCCATAAGTTTTTTTTTTTTGTATTTTGTAATTTGTATTTTGTTTTCAGAAGTTTAAGTTCTTTTTTTATTGCTAGATAACTTTACGATTCAATTGATAATAATTAATAACGTGTGTGGTAATTGAGCTTATCGTGAAAACGCGCGGAAGGTTCAACCCGCGAATGAAATTACCTCGCGAACGAAATGCGGACACAACAAACGATGAAAGAGGCACTAACCATCGAAATAAACGCCACTTGGGAGCGGCGGGTGAGTTATATGCTGTGTAACGTTGTGTCTGCATACGGTCGGACTTGTTTCTCGGCTAGGGGACACACGGCAAGAGGAAAGAGGAGCAACCGCGCGCAACGCGAGACCGTTACGGAGGATGTACTCGCTAAAATATTCGCGGACTGAGTTGCCGTGTTCGCAGTGGACAGGTATATAGCTATACATCTGTTAGCTGTTACGGAGGTGATAATCAACAGAAAAGTGAAAACAGAAGAAGATACGGTATACGGTATTACACACATCGTATTTTTAATTATTTTTATCAGTTGTGTATTGTATTACGTATCGTACAAGGAGTAAGAGCCGGGACGTCAACGCCAGAAGGAAGGTCGAGAAACGAGGAACGAGGAACGAAAAGGAGACAGGACGGCGGAAAGGAGGTAAAAGGGGGAGGGGGAGGGGAGGGGAAGTGGAATGGGGAATGTGAAGCGGGCGGAAGGTGGGTGCGCGGAAAGCGAAGCAAGACACTCTTCCCTCTGAAAGGTGGAAGGCATTTCAGCCCGAGAGCACGTTGGCTCAGCTGTGTTTTCTGTTCGGGGGTGGTTGCGGCGTAGCAGGCAGGGTTGGTGTGCGTCAAGGGGATGGGTCGAAAGGGGGGCACAGAGTGTGGGTGGTTGGTGGTAGCGTAGTCGGGAGAGAGAGTGGGTGGTTGAGGTGGTTGGGTTAGGTGGATGGCTGGCAGGCAGGCAGGCAGGCAGGCAGGCAGGCAGGCAGGCAGGCAGGCAGGCAGGTAGGCAGGCAGGCAGGTAGGCAGGCAGGCAGGCAGGCAGGCAGGCAGGCAGGCAGGCAGGCAGGCAGGCAGGCAGGCAGGCAGGCAGGCAGGCAGGCAGGCAAGCAAGCAGGCAAGCAAGCAGGCAGACAGACTGGCAGCCAAGCACGCAAGGGTACGTCGAGCTACTGCTAAAGGGTGGCGGGTAGATGGGTGGCTAGAGAGCGAATGGGCGAGGGAGCGGTAAAGGGGCGGAGGGAGGGAGAGAGAGAGTCGGATGAGGGTGGCGGGTTGCTGGGCTGCTTTGAACTAAGCTGGGCTGGAGGTGGAGTACACTCGGTGGTTGGCGAAGGGCAAAGGGGATAGGAGAGGCTGGATGGTTGGCTGGCACGGGGGCAGCAGAGCGGCCGGGGTTGAAGGCAAGGGGGAGTAGGGGGAAGGGTGAGTAGGGTGGTTGAACATCGGGGTCCGCTCGTGGTGTGGGACGGCAAAGGTAGGGTGGATATAGGGTGGTAGTCCTGGACACCGCAGCCAACCTAACTACAACGTGGCTACTATCCACTGTTCTAAATAATTCCGTGGTACGATTGCTGAAGGCTTCGGTTGCCTCCATCTGCTTGGTAAATCCGAAATCCACATACCCGTGCGATGATTTAAGGGGACGGCAAAGAGGGCAAAATGAAGAGAAAAAGACAAAGAAGAAAATATGATGCGCGAACGCGGTGAAACTGCGATGACGACAACGGAGTACGCCTGAACCGCTTTTTAACTATTGGGATCTATGGAGTTCATGCGGATTACCTGATACAGAAGAGATGAAGGGGGTGGCGATACTGCGACGGCGTGAGAAGATGTACTTTGCATCAGCGAGCGCGTGAGAAGAATGATAAGAGAGCTTATGCGAGGCTTAATCTTTTTAATGTCGAAACTTGCAAGGTCGGTTGAATGTTTTGAAATTGTTAAAGTATAAAGTAATTTGAGATACTAAAACTTTACAATGATATATGTATATATATATATATATATATATATATATATATATATATATATATATATAATTTTTTGTCTAAAAGCAAGATTTTTGTTTAAAATCTATGTTATTTGTTTAAAATATTAACGTTAAACATATACGTTAATCGTAGGCTAGTATAATATAATTATATTAACGTAAATATAATAGAAATTATAGAAGGTTATTTTTATTTTATTCGATATCTTAATGCTTATTAAATTGATGTTAAATCTGAAAGATAATACTAATAATTTGTAAAGCTTATAAATAAACTGGAATTAAAAGTATGATTCTAATTATATATATATATATTAATAATATAATAGATTTTATTATATCATGAAAAATTTCATTATCTACAAATGATGTATCATGTTAATCACTACGTTAGAGAACGGTAACGAAAATAATAGTGTCAGCCACATGCGGAAAAGTCAATATACTCGTCGCGAAAATCCTCGGAGCACCTATTGACCTGCGACGCGCGCGGAGAATCCTTTGAGTGCGGCGCGAAAAAAAAAATCCGACCAGTGTGTCTATATATAGAGGAGGCACGCGGGTGTATCTCCGCGTAATAAACGAATCGTAGAGGACTATTATGCGCGTACACAAAGCCGCCGAGGGTGCACTCGTACGTGCACAAAGAATGGAACAAATGATTTCGCCAACTTTACATGGCCGTACACGTACGAATACTTCGTCATGCACCAATGTGTGCGCGAGTGCGAAGTTACTGCAGCGGCAGAAACGGCCGGGTAACGTATGTAACAGTCGCAAGTGTAGTTGGCGTATATGTGTGCGTTCCTTACACCAATGAAGGGTATATGTACGCTGCAGACAGCCTTGGTCCAGAGGATATTTCGCAGAAGGGTCGTCGTCGGTCCAGGTCGAATCTTGAGGGTTGCTCGTTCTTTCGACCCTCCGGATCTCTTAGTTCCTTTCCTCCTTCCTCCCCTTCCCCCCGCCCTCCCACCCTTACCGGTTGGAGTCGAAGGCGAAAGCTTCTTCTCCTTTGCTCCACCTTCGCAGGGAACGACCCTGCAACTCGAATGAGACCCTCCCTGTTCCCGTTTATCCTGGTTCCCGTCTCAGGCGAGAGGTAAGACCCTATTTCAAACGCGTACAAGAAACGAGCCCGGCGAAGAAGCTCCGCGTTGCCCGGGAAGAGCCCTCGTCAAATAAGACGTTCTAATTTACTAGAAACATTATTTAAGGAAAAACAACTATTCAAATACAATTTTGATATAATAAACCAAAATATCCACGATATTCAGATTCATGTAAGAGAGGCGAGATATATTTTTCACTTGGTTCTCGATAATCCTAAAATATGAATAAATATCTTTAGAATATAAATAAATATCAGATTAAAATGCTTGGATTATTGATAATCGAAAAGCATCGGTAAAATTTCATATATCTTTGATAGTATGAAAAATTGTATAATTTCCAAATTATTTTTTAACGTATTATTTCTAAACACGGTTATCGTTACATTTATATTCTTAATATATTATTATTTTTAAAGAATTCTATAACGCTATCCAACTATTGCAGAAATAGATCGTCACATTACAATCTATTATATATAACATCAGTTGCAACGCCGCCAAATGGACCAGGATACGCTAGGACGAAGGTAAACGAACTAGGACGGGCTCCGGAAATTTAATGATATCTTCCCGAAAGGTTCGTAGCCATCGCTATCTTCGTAGCCCGGGTATCTTCCGCCGACAATTTCTTCTCGCAAAGCTCTCCCTTTGCCGTCAGTTTCCACCGGAGGCGGAAAGTACCTATCTTCAAGTCTGCAAGTCCAAATACTACTCACTCACTAACCATTCTACGATGCGCCAATCTTACATGTTACTGTCGACACGAGCGCATGTATGTGTATTTATGTGTACGTTCGTGTCGAGTGCTTCTACTTATAAGAGCGTATGGTCGCATATACTTCAAACTCTCTATTAGAATCTCATGCCGCTAGTGTCTCTTTGTATACAATACAAGATGCTTCTACTTCTGTAGAAAGTGAAGGACGATTTATATTTTTATATTCAACAGATTATGTAATTTTCGAATATTGTTTTTTCATCGCGCTCGCGTTATGCAACTCATTCTCTCATTTGGCACAATAATTCCAAAAAGTAATAACTAAAAATGTCTTTTTTCGAGAGGCAGAAGCCTTTTTTTCAATTATCAAAATTCTCGAAAAAATTCAATTACGGTTTTGCTTATATACAAAAATACATGCAATTCAAATAATTATCTAGTTCTAATATTTCGAATTGATATCTTTTTGAATTGAGTATCTCGAGTTGAAGATTTGAAATTTTTCCTCCGCTATGAGATAGTACTTATATAGTCGTAACTTTCTTTGCGAACTTCCAAAATTTTCATATATGATTTACATGTGTCAAAAAAAGATTTCGATTATCTAAAAGTCTTTTCTTCTCATTTGAATGCTTATTATTATTTAGATAACGAGTAGGTTGCACCGTCGAGTGTTTGCCCCAACAAAACGTCTCGCTGCTCTGGCTTTTTATTAATTTCTTCATTATTAAGCACTCGAAGGCATACATCGTGCTATGAAGGGCCCCGTGTTATTACGACCGCGCTGTCACACCCACGTATGGCGTGCGCTGCACACATTAGCTAGCTCTTTCTCTTCCCCTCTTTCACTTACGAAAGGACGTACATATCGCCGTGCACGCTTCGCGTACACATGTGAAATACCTTCGCATCGCCGCTGCTCTCCGGTTGGATTAAAAAGGGCGCGCGCTTTGTCAGAGCGCGAACTGGGTCATCGCAATTCAACTTTTCGATCTTAATCGGATTACTGGCGCGAACGAGAATGGATCCACTGGGAGAGCTCGCGGTGGCTAATATACTCATGCGACGTGAAATAAAATTATAATTAATGTAACCGTGTATCTGTGACACATGAAATCGATATACCGATCTTCTTCTACGCTTCGGCCTCGACATAGCGCGAGACTCGAGGGTAACGAGCGCGATTTTGAAGCCGTTTCGCGCTGTATCTCTAAATGCGATCGAAACCATAAGTGATCGAATGAAAATTGCAATCGAATATCGAAATAGCATCATTGGAAATGGAGAAACATGAGTCACCGGCATTGAGCTTTTTTCTTTTATCGAATTTTTATTTAAAAGGATTTTATTTATTTCAGCTATTTTAAAATGAGCGATAGTGCTGCCCAATAATGCCGAAACTGACATATGAAATTGTGTCATGCTTGGTGAACGCAAGAGAAACAGCCGCGACGCGACCTCCACATCACCGCCGATCTTCTGAAGGCGGTAACATGTTGTTCTTCGGGCGTACCTTTAACACCTGAAAAACAAGCGATGGTAAGCGATGCATATGCATCCAGCTTCCGCTTTAACCGTTGCATACAACCGGCAAAGTTCACCGTTGTCGCAGCGGCGCCGACAAAGCGACCCGCGTCCAAATATGAGCACCGCTGAGCTCGCCATGCTGGCTACCATAGCGTTGGTCGTTGGTTGAGTTCGGGACGGAGCTGTTTCCGGTACTGGAGAGCAGAGAGCAGATATCTATATATAGTATATAGATATCTATATATACTATATAAAGGCACACACACATACGCGCAAACATTCTGTAGCTGTGTGCCTTCACCCCGTTTAGCCCACCTCAAATACTCCCGTATCCATCCCTCGTACCACCCCTGTGCTGCGGGAGTGCAGGTTGGAGAACCGAAAGGGAGAGAAAGATAGATAGCAGGAATGAGAGAGAGAAACAGAGTCAAAATGGCCGCTTCCAACCTGACGGTGGTTTAAGGTATCATGGGTCTGCCATCTCTCTCTCTCTCTCTCTCTCTCTCTCTCTCTCTCTCTCTCTCTCTCTCTCTCTCTCTCTATCTCTTATTTACCCGCGAGCCAACTTCCGCCTAAGGTATCTTCAAGGACATCGATTCATGCGATGAGACTGGATAACTGGAGAGAGTGTGGTCGACAGCATCGAGAACTCGGCTACGCTGCATAGTCGATATACGCAGCCCGGTCTTTAAGAATCCGCAACTTCCGACGAGAATTTTCCGCTCAGTATGGATTATTAGCCTTTAGAAGGTTGGAAGGCATTATAACTCTAAAAGATGGCGTCTTAGAAATTACTTTAGAAATAATATAAATTTAAAGAATACCTTATACAAAAAAAGATCTTCAAAATTTAAAAACATTCTCACTGTCAATGGTACTTGTTCTCATATATTACTTTCGATTTAACTAGATTCAGGGCACAGAAATAAGAGAAAAAATTCATATAAACATATGTCCGATATGACCGTGTTTTCAAGTTATAGCTTTTGTTTTATTTTTCAACAGAATGAAGATAATTACGGTTACAGGAAGTGCTCAAAATGACTACCCCTAACTTGAATACAGGCTTCAACACGTCTCATCATAGATTATCTGACTTTTTCAAAAATTCCGGGTATTGCTTGAATTTCCCAGCAACCATCTTTAACACGTTGACGAAGTATCTCGACGTTGTCAATGGGTGTTTTGTAAACAATGGATTTTAGCAACCCCCACAAGCAATAATCGAGTGGATTCAGGTCTGGAGAGCGAGCTGGCCGGGCAATAGAACCAGCACGGCCTATCCATCGATATCCAAGTATGCTATCTTAATCTTATCGGAAAATAAAACAAGATATAATTTGAAAATAAGGTCATATCGTACATATGTTTATATGAACTTTTTCTCTTATTTTTATGTCCTGAATCCCCTTGCAATACTTCCCACTTTTTAGGATACATCCTGTATTTAAGACTTTTCTTATTATAATTATTTTTAATATATTTAGTATAAACTAAAATGTGCGTGTGTGATTATTAATTATTATCAATACGTATTTTGTGTTTTTTTATATATATTTTTTTAAGTTCTTTAATTGGGTCACTATTCGTTCTTTAATATATGTGGAACCATCTTTATCCATTTATTAAATTTTCTTAATGGAATTTTATGTGGCATTTACTGTGTTTGTGTGCAAAAAGAGGAGCATAAAATACTTTTAATTCTTATTATTTTTTACAAGAATGTCTGCCATTAAATTTTCACTGACTGATTCATTCTAGGAATATGATTTTCGCGGAATGAATTTCTTTCATTCTCTCTCGTTCCGGAAGAAGGTCAGTAACACGGAGGGATCCAGAATTGGTATGAGGATGAGGGAACGGAGAGATTCTCGCGATATGTATGTTTCGGTTCTCCTCTCTAATTTCCATAAGGACCGACTGGCGCTATCTGATGAATGGCGACCGCGCGCTTCGTGGTAATTAGGTATTCGGCGGTATCGAGAGAGATCCTATCGGCGAGGGTTCGAGCACTCTCTGTCTCTCTGTCTCTCTGTCTCTCTCTCTCTCTCAGCTGCAAAACAATTATGAATCCGACACGAGGATGGGCGGTCTACCCACCCTCTTGGCTCTCTTCCGTCACCTCCACCACTTCTCTCCTCTACTAGGTAGCGTGGAGATGTTAAATAACCAATAATTGAGCTCATAAAATCTTCATTACACGCCGACGCTCTAATAAAATCGTCCACGCACTAATTTCCCGGCTCTTATCTCGATTTACCCCATTTTCGCTCAAGGGACCTCTCTCTCTCTCTCTCTCCCGCTTCCTTGCTCCCTCTCGTACTTACTCTAGTCACAGCTTTACAAGCCGGCAGCGCGGCAGTCAGGCATACGGAAGAATGGGATGGAAAGAGGGTTGGTAGGCTGAAGAGCGCCACGGGGTGGCATCGCTGAACGAGACAATCATGTTATCGTATTATTTATCCACAGCATCGTGAGTTGATATACATGTTATCGCGTGATTTTTTTATGACAAAGACCGCGGTTGAAGTGCCGGAATAATCGCATCGCCGACCCTTCATTCATCCCTGTAAATTAAAAAAATGCCGTGTATTTGTTTCCCTTTTTTATGTATAACAGGTAAAAAAAAAAAAAAAAATAATAATTCAATTGTGATCCAAAAAAATAACGCGTTTTAAATTGCACTTTCTTACAATATTAATAGGTTTTATTTTATATGTGTAGATCATTATATTTTGCAAATGACAAAATGTTCTTTCGTTGAATCTCTTTCCAACCGTAGGAATGTGCGATGCATGGAAAATTAGATGAAACGCGTTTCCTTAGACCGAGAATATCACTTTTGCGCGTTCTAAGCTCTTTTCTTTTCTTTTCAAACCGGCTTTTCCAGCACCGGTAATTGGACGCGGCTAAAGCTCCACCGCCGTTTCCGAGTTACAGTGATCTGTACGGACGCACCACGACTCCGGTCCGCATACTCGATTCGTTAACCGAGCTACCTGCTAGTTAAATAATTAACATTTTGGTTAGAGTGTACTCTCCCTCTCCCTTTGTTCTCATCCCTTCCCCCTCCACCCTGCATGCGACTTTTGTCCGCTCTCGTTCTCTCTCTCTCTCTCTCTCTCTCTCTCTCTTCTTCACCGTCCTATTTGGTCGGCGCGTTTCGTCCCTTTCTCTCTGCCGCTCTTGCACTCTGCCCTGTTTCTCTGCTTGCAGGCATATAGGTACGCCAAGTTCGCCGATGTGCGGCCCCATAACACGAGCTCCAGTTAGTCTACCGCGCTGTCCACTGCACCTAGCTTTAAACCCACCCTTCCCTTCCCTTCCCTTCCCGTGCGGCCATCTCTCCCTATCCATCCTCTCTCTCTCTCTGCGCCCTAGCACGTTGCACTCGGAGGCTTCGAACGCTATAGTCCGCACCCTCCACAGCGTGCATATTGCACGGTGCACTGTAACTATGCCCGCAGTCCTGAAATATACAGTCCACTAGAAACGCGTACTGCGTGCGTGTGTCGAGTACAGACGTATGAGCGTGCGTATGTCTATGTGCGTACGGATATGTATACATGAAGGGGCACACCGCATGATAGGAAGAGTGAACGGGAAAGGAAGATAAAAAGACAAAGAGGGACGGAACGGGTAAAGCGAACGAGAGAGTCAGATGATGAGACAGAGGAAGAGAGGGAAGGGGTTGATTCTCTATAGCTACCCCTCTTTCGCTCGTCACCACGCTGAAAGGTGTACAAGGGTAGGAGACATGCATATGTGCGAACAGGCTATTGCGCGCACTCATACATACGCGCACGCGTGCGCGCGCGCGAATACGCGGACGCGGAACGCACGTGCGATAGCGCGCACGAGGGATGTATCTAGGCACCGCCACATATGGCCGCTGTATCGCGTTAATGTACGTAGTAATGCATTATTAAATAATGTCCGGCCGTACGCGCACGCCGGCGAGCGAAGAACATTCACCTCGCGCTTTCGCGGCCGTCGGAGTCTAGGCCTTGCGAGCGAACGAACGAACGAACGAACGGCTGCGGCCGAGCGATCGAACAGGCTATCGATCCACGGCTGTGAAACTGCTAGCCGAGTTCAGGGTTCGCGCTTTCCACCGAAGAACGATCGATTTTTCCGTCTATCTTGTCTATTATTGCTCCGCAATATCATAACCGACTGCGAGATCCGAGTCGCGGGAAATAATTGCTGGTAACAGTCGATTAATTTATGAATAAACGTTTAAATTTTTAAAAATAACGTACAAAGAAACAATATCGAGCAAATTAATTTTTTGTAATACATATTAAATTAATTTTTTTTTTATACAGAGAAATGAGTTAGGGGTTTACCGCTGAAATATTAAAATTCAGAAAAACATATTAAATCTCATAGTCATAATCTATAATATTGTTAAATAATATATCATATTTACGTATGTCTCATTTTATACTGATATAAATTGAATATATTTTAATAAGTCTTTTATTTTGTGGAAACATATTAACAACTTTAGTTTTTAAATAATAAATTTTAATGAGGAATTTTCAAAACTAAACTTAAATTGTTTTTAAATCAAAGATATTATATTTCAGATGAAATATTCCTGTTTTGATATCGATAATATCGACAATAATATTGTTTAAATGCATTGATTATTATATATAAATGTCGCATGATAAGATACGCTTTACCGATATACTGATTAGTTGTTTCTACAATGTTTCATGCACCTCGAGAGAACTATCATTTGTCAAATCCATCCGTTCTACTCGGATCGCAATATCGAGCATTAGAAGCGATTGTTAATTTATGTGGCGGATCAGATAAATCTCCACCAGCTGGAAACCTTTCCGGCGAGATCTTCCTACTCGTCGTCGTCTCCATCGTTCGGATGTCCATTGCGGCTCGAGTGGTCGAACTCGGTCGTAGTTCGAGGCTGATTTAATCTTCAAACAATCCAAATCACGACGAGGTTTCAGGTCCATCGGTTTGTTTGTCCAGCCACGGTTGTTTGCACCCTTCGCTACCTCTCCCGCTCGTCCGTTCTCTCCCGTGTTTCGGAACTATACTCGCTCCTACGTTGGCCGCTTCTTCCTCCCTTGTTCCATCACTTCTCCTTTGCCCCACAAGGCACATGCCTACAGCAACTTGGGAGTCGCCAGTAAGTCTGGACCCTAACAAGAAACTTACCCTTCCGCCCAAGCGCTCCTCCGCGCAGCAGCATCCCGACGTTGTTTCACCGTTGCTGTTGAGAGAAGGAGAAGTTGATAGTAACAGGGTATCGAGAATGCGGGAAGAGAGAATGAGAATACGGAGAGACGAGAGGGGGTACGCGTTCGTTGGATGGAAGCCGGGATGCGAGTTTCGGTCTACGAAGGGTGGAGATTGGAATTGTGGGGGACTCGGTGGTGTCCAGGGTGGAAGCTACGATGCTATTACCTAAGGGTCTGCTATAGAAGGAAGGCGGAGGAAAATAGGAGCGAGGAAGAGCGACAGAGAAGGAGCGAAAGAAAGAGAGATCGACAAAAAGAGACACCGGTAGAAAGAAAGAGCAAGCGAGAAAGATGATCAGGTTAGAAGGAAAGGTTCTTCGCAAAAAGATACTAGAGGACAAAGGGGTATAAGACCGACTGGACAGACGACTCGGGTTCGAAACGAACAAAGGAAATGTTTAATCCTAGCGTGTTACCTCGAAGAAACCACTACGCGATCATTTAACATTGTACTTGGTTGATCCCATTGTCCTTGCTTCATATATTCTGGAAATTAGTCATATACGCAGTATGAAGAGCTAGCCGATAGTTTGGAGACGATACAATCCGAAAAAATAAAATTATGAAATTATACACAATATGCGTATTTGCCTGCGCGTTCGATATACTCTCCCTATTTCCGTTCAGAAAATTAATCATAAGAATAAATGAACGAATGAACGATTACGTATTATATGGTTGTCGAATATTTTTCGATTACGGAAAATCGTCCGGAATGTGCGTAACGTTTGAATGCGCAATTAATCTAAATAAAATTTGTGATAAAATATATAATCTCTTTTCTTTTTGCTAAACGAATTAATTAATTAACAATAGAAAGTCTAGTTCTTTATAATATTTATTTATGAAAAATTTTCAAAGCGATATACAAATTCTGCTCTTTTTCTCTTACTATATTCTTTTTTCTTTTTTATTTCCACTTATTTCATCAAAGAAAAATTTGGCGGAAATTATTGTAAATTATTATAAAATATTTTCATTAATTATATATACATATATTAATATATATATATATATTAATCAGTAACCAAAATTACTAATATCAATGTACGTCGAATATAATATATTTTTTCAACGTTAGAGTTTTAAAATAGTTGACTCTGATGAGCGCGGAAGATATATTATATTCACGAGAGAATAATATATGAGCCATAAAATGAAGAAAATTTACCGTTAGGTTTAAACATTGTTTTCTGGCAACACACACCACACACACACCATACACACCCACCACACACCCCGAAATTAGAAACTCAAAAAAATCTTGCCATTGACCCTTTTCGTAACATCTTCAATCGCATATACAATATTCTCTTTGCATTCTTTTTAAATCCGGGAGGCTTTTTGCTTTTCGAAGAAATAATACTCAAGATTTCAGAATTTTCTAGAATACTTTTGACCAAAAATAAAAAAGAACAAAGCTAAGAACAAAGCATTTCCCAAAATTTCCTTTCTCAGATCAATTTCGAGGTTTGGTCTATAAAAGTTTTATCATATTGTTCAAGTTATCATTAATATAGAAAAATTATCAATTTATTTTATTATTATAAATAAAAAAATTTTTTTCTTTTTTTCTCTATTTTATTCGTCATCCCTGTTTTAGAACGTTTGCAGATTTATTTTTAGGAATAGATATATTCTTAGTTCTTGCTCTTGTCGCGATAATTTTTGCATAATGCTACTGCTTTTAGCAATGAATATATTAGATGATATTTTGTACAATTTCATAATTCTATTTTACCGACGTCACTTTACTTTCGGTTAATCAAGGCTCCATATATAAAAGCGTCATAAAATTTTATTGATTCTCAGAGCGGCGACAAAAATCATGGCCAAACTCTCTCTCTAAAAGATAACTGTCTACCTTCATCGGACGACGGTGTGGCACACCCCTTCGTCGTCGTTCCTACCCTTTCGTGGAAGGTTTTTTGCTTCGAGCGATTCGGAGGGATGGTCAGAAAGAAAAGAGAAGAGGAACGAGGGAGAGGAGTGAGGAGGAGGATAGAAACCCAACCTAAGAGACTTGATCCGAGAAGAGAGCGCGGTAAAGGCTAGCGGAGAGAATAAGGGCGGCTTGGAAAGCCGGTGGGGTGGCAGGAGATGAAATGGGAGTAAAGATACGAAAGGAGGACTCAACTAGGATCCACGGGGACCACCTAAGGTATAAAGGACGACGTTCGGTCTTTCCGCCCCTATATTTGTCCCCTCCGCACGTCCCCTCGCCCCTTGTGCCGTCCTACACCACACGCGCACACACACACACACACACGAGTAAGAGTTCAACATATATGTGTACATATGTACCTCGCTCTTGAGTCTATATAAGATCCGCGCGCTATATAGAGATAAACGTATATATACAGGTGCACAGGCGCGTGTATGTATACGTGTATTGCAAACATGTATATCGCATTGTATTAAATCCGTTAACGTACGACGGCTTATCTCTACGTGAGATAAAAAATTTTCCGCGAAGGGTGCTCGTGAAATTGTGCATTTCTCCCAAATGTAATGCGAGCTCAAAAAGATCTTCGACTTTAATCGTGCTCCCCTTTATTTTCATATCGCTTCTAGATGACATCCTAATTACAACTGTTTCTTTTTCTCGCGCTTAAATTTTATATTTTAATGTTTGTCTATGCGTGATTCTACGCAACGCACGATATAAAATGCTATGATAAATCAAGTGACAGTTCCAGTGCCCGGTGTCACTGTTTCAGTAAAACTTGGCGAGGGAATCGTACGGGTCGCGTAAAAAGGATGACTGGTTGTGAGTGGGCAGAGACGTAGGTGCAAAGAACAAAGAGGAAAAGAAGGGAAAAGAAGAAGAAGAAGAAGAAGAAGAAACAGAAGAAGAGGCTGGGAGTATTGGCGAGAACCAAGGAACGCGAGAAGGACGGTCGAGGAGGGGGAGGAGGGATGGAAGAGAACTACACCGAGAACATATCCCTGTTTGAGAAGTTCTCCACGCCACTTTCCACCTCTATTGTGATTTATGCGCGCGATGAGGGTGGCTATATCACGGGTTTTAGACTCCGGCGATCCCTTCTCACCCTCGGACTCCTCGGGAATGGACCGCGCGATCGTCCTCAATGAGATCACAAAAGGATTCACCGAACCGGCGGTCCATACCAAGCAGGACGGCAAGACGGTTGGGACGAAAGACCTCGCAGTGGAACGCACGTTCCACTTTTCGACTTTTGCGCGACAAGGCGCTGCTGGTTGACCGAACTCGTAATCTTACTCCTCTCATCTGTCAGCTATAATTCAATTTCGCGGCGGTCTGTCTGTCTCTCGCGAGGACGAGAATGACGACTGCGACGACTGTTTTTTTCTACTTCCTGGCGAAAATCGTTATTCGCGCCGGAGCGGCAAATGCATTCGGTCTCGTATTAAATAGAAGAATAATTTAATTTCCTCCGGGTTACACCGCGGATTCGCACGCTAGATTGACGGTGGATTGATTTACGTTAAGTGCGGCGTGCAACTTTAAAGCGCGCTCCCGTTTACCCCGCCGCGGTAGTAGCAGAGTATGTATATAAAAGGTCTAAATCCGGTCGATCTGTTTTTGGTGGTATTTTTCACGTCGCCGCCGGACGCACGCGATGAATATATCACTTAAGTGGAGGGCGAAATAAATATCCGGTCTTCTGTCAAAGGTTATATTTATTAGAACATATCGAAAGCGGTAGAACGATCAAAGTAATAGAGACGCAAACGCGTCATAGATTTTCCTCGACACTTCACATTTCCGCCAACTCTATTTCGTATAATTATTGCTTCCTATTTATTATAGCCAAATATATAAAACCGGCACTGAATTTTCAATATTATGGACAAAAAGATACAGCATTTAATATAAATAATATACAAAAATATTTGAAATGTACTTTCGAACGTGTAATATGTCGCGTTATCGAAATTATTTAATTAATTTCAACTGTTACTTCGATAATTGAAAAATCACTCTTACGGCTATAAAATCAATTCGGAATCATAAAAAATCATATCTGTCAATATCGCTAGTAGATTCCAATCCATTAATCACATACATAGCTTTAACATTCTATTTTCATGGCAATCGGCGTTAACACAGTTCATATTCAAATCCGTTTCAATCGATCTGGCTCTATTTCGGAGCCGCATCGCAAGATTGACCTCACCCTATAGTTAGCCTCCGGTTACCGAGGTGAGCATACGGTTACCGGAGGTTTCTGTTTGCAAAATGTGTAGCCGTAAGCGCGTAACTCTGTTTGTTTAATTAAATTCACGCAAATGCCGCGGGCCGTAACTAGTGATCTATGAAATAAAAGGCAGCGCGCAGGTATATCGTTGTACCGAGCAACATCATCGGTCGCAACTTTGCAATCCTTTGTGCAGCCGCCACTCGATACTAGACTCGATAAAACGCGATCGCACGATCCTAAATAAGAGAAGAGAGGGAAATATGATTAACTACCAAGTGCCATTAAACTCTCCCCCGTGATTTCACGAACGAAAAAACAATGCTCTAAAGTGCTAAAGGACACTTTCACGAAATATTATAGAGAGCGTATCACCCACACATACAAACACGATAAGATAAAAATGACAAATCGTATTATGTTTGAATTATTTCAGTGCATTGTGAAAGGCTTTCGACTTTTCCGTTCTCCTTGAATATAATGGCTTCGCATTCCTCGCGAACAAAACATTGTGCCTCTTCTTAAATCCTACCGATTGTCATAAAATCATTTCCAGCTGTTTTTGAGAAAAATGGCAACATATCCGTTTGTTCGCTCAGTGAAAACTCTTACCTGCGCGAGAACGAATATCCGGTACTTACAAGAACATTAGAAAGAAGGAGCTGTATTTCACACACACAAATAGAAATCATACTAAATACAATTCTCTAAATACATTCCTCTTATTTCTAGTTCTCTTTTACACATTTCTCTTCTACCATTATTATTTATGAATTCTATAGATACATGATTAGCTTGCCTAAGTGCAAGATAGACTTTGCAAAGGACGCGTTATGTCCACGGCGAACGAACCTCGGACAAATGTGAAAGGAACGGAGGACGAGTAAAAGGGAGGATAGGGATGAGGGGGGAGGCGGGTGGGTTGAAACGACCGCCGAAAGTCACAACTCGGAGCGTTCTCTCGCGGTGGGCGCGTGGATGGGGTAGGTGATGGTCATAGAGAGTTGGTTCGCGGGGGATGTTCCGTGCAGTCGCGAGCGGTGTGGGAAGGTAGAGGTGGACGAAAGCCCTCGCAGAGAAATTAATATCGCCCAGCGGCGGCGTTCACCTCTTCACACACATAGGCATACACACACACACACACACATACATATATTTATGTAAGCGCACGGCGCACGGCGCACAGCGCACGACACGTGCACGTATACCGTTACATACGTACATACGTACAGTGCGCACATACGTACATAACGACGACGATACGTACAACGCTTCGCGGATACGTTCCTCTCTCGGCCGTGTCCTTCTACCTCCTCCGCACCGACGTGCCCTCTCACCGCTCCCTCGATTCAACCCCAAAGGACTCCCTTACTCTCCGACATAGGGTATGGCGAAGAGAGACGGCGGGAAGAGGGAATGGAAGGGCACGGGGCGGGCGAACGGGGTGGTTGAAGCGGAGAGGAAAGGAGAGGGGAAGGGAGACTGAAGGGTGGCGAGGGAGTGTGAGTTGAGGTAGCGGAGAGAAGTTGGGTTTCATCTCGGGGACTAGAGGGACGAAGAGGCGGGGGAGGGTGCGGCAGGATAGAGGGTAAGGCTCCGTAATATAGGATGGCTTGTGTGCGCTGGAACGAATCTCACAGAGCTTCCCATCTCCCTCCAATTCTCCTCTGTTGCCGCTCTCCCCCTCCTTCCTATCGTCCGCTTTCCTCATGCTCTTTCTCTACTCCCCCTTCCCCTCCCTGTGGCTCCCTACAAGGCTCTCTTTTACTCCGGGTCTCTCTCTTCTCTCCCATCTACCGTTCCACCTTTCGCCCGCTTTCTCTCTTCTCTCAACCCTCTTTCTCGTTCTCCCCGATACGTACACGTAGAGACGAAGAGCCGCGCGTACTATACACACGTGCACACGTGCTCACGTACATACGGCTCCAAGGTTTTTGCTCGTGGCGGCCAATACTCTCCGAGAACGAGGACGACCCCTTCTCGTCCAGGATGGAAAGAGAGCCGGGGGGATATGGATGGCGGAGGAGATACGATTTTACCCAGCTGCTGTGGCCGAGACATTTTTTCCCTATCTAGGGATAACCTCGAAACTAGAGTAGTCCTGCCTGGTCCTAAGAGCTCCGAAGGAAAGAGACTCGGCCCCGGATAGAACGAGTCCCTCCTCCCTCTTCTCACCCACCCTCTATCCCTTTTTTGCTGAAAGTCGAAGGATCCTCCCGGCTCTTACGTGACTTTTCCCTGTGGAAAATAATGCGGTGCCGTTTTCTTCCCTCGTCGCTCTTCCCGCGTCGACGATAAAATATAACCGGCTGGCAAAAATCCACTTGTACGTAATGTATCTAGAGAGAGAGAGAGAGAGAGAGAGAGAGAGAGATCGCGAACGATAAATAATTTCGATATACCTGGTCCGCGACGTGTCGAGACAATCGAAAGATCGTCGACAAAGGATACCGTCACAAAAGTATCAAAAAATTGAACTTTCCTATTTCGAGATTCCCGTTTTGTTCCCGAAAGATCTTTCTAGTTTGCAGCCCCTTCTCAGGAATCATTTTACGACGATACTTTGCGGCTTCGCCGGTGCGCCTGTTCGGCGCGTAATAAAAAAAAATACTCTATTATGGCTCCGTGACTGGATTATTGTCGAGGCCATAGCCGCTAGTGAGAAAAATTGAGGAGAACGAAACGAGCAAGGATAATTCGCAGGTTGAAGCACTCTTACGGAGGAAAAATGCATAAGGATTATTGTTATAAATCGTTATCTCATCAACTATTTTGAAAACGAAACGACCGTCTTGGTTGCAATTATTTTATTCACGAGTATATATGTATAATAAAAAAAGCTCTTCGTCATCGCAGATAAACATATATTGTTTCAGTAAATGAGATTTAAGAATATAACATTTGAAATTTGATTTTTGAAGATATATAATTGTTTTTTTTTAGTATCTGACAGATTAATTGTAAAGAACGTTACTTTTTTTATAAAGGAAATTAAATAATTCGGGTATTTTTTTAAATAGAATTTACTTATTTTCCCTTAATTAGTTTCTTCCATAAATTAACATATTCATTTACGAAAGCATGCATAACGAACGAAGCTTTTCACCGTTAATCGCGAATATCGTCTTACCTGCGCAAGCGATGGCTCCCTTTCGCTCCCTTTCGCTTACGTACTTTGTTTCATCCGCATGCGGAGAAGCGATGGCGAGAAAGCGCGGAACATTAACGGACGCGGTAATGCATTACGCTACATTCGTGTAATAAGGTATGATAACGTAAGTTACATTAACGCACGTCGCTCGCGCTAACGATAATTGAGGCGTCGAGAACGCGAGAGCGAGATTTTTCTCTTAGCCCGCGGCCTGTGTGTATAACATATATATACTAGTACGTATAAAATTAAATCTGATAGCGATATATAATACAGTCTCTCTAAGTGAAATCCTGATTTAATTTCCATATTCTAGACTAGAGTATAGGAACTTATCCGTCTTTGAGACACTCGCCATCGTAACAAAACGATCTATCAATTTTCAACATTATATATGTACTCTATCATCTTCTCCAGATTTATTATCGTCAATTAATAAGAACGAATACGCTCGTCGTTGTATATGCAATATTTTCATGCCACACACAACAAAGATATTGATCATTTAGACTTGGGACGTTTTAAATAATGAAAAGTGCAGTTGACTTCTCTCTCCGTCTTTATCTGCCTTTGGGAGATAATGCTTTTCCAGCAGGAAACGGATGTCAAAGATCAACTTGTCTCGCTATCTTAGCTCTTGTGTAGCGCAGTTTCGTATCGAATGTAGCGAGGTATCAAATCTCACGAAGGTGCGTGAAGTTTATCTTATCTAAGATGCAACAGCAATTTTGTCGACAGCATTATATTTTGAAAACAGCATTATTATGAAAAATCGAAATAACTACCGAAATACACGATAAACACATAAGGCTATGAAATTTATATATGAAAAATAAATTTATATACGAAAATAAATTCGCATGACATAATATGATGTCGACAGATAGACATTATTGCATTGAAAAACAATGTATACTTTAGTAATGATACATTTTTTTCTTTATTATTATTGGAAGGAGTGTCTATCGTGTAAATTTTTGGACTTGCGATTTGAAACTAAGATCAATAATTGTACAAAAAGATCACGATGCGACAAAAAGAAATATATTATACGAATATCTATTAGAATAGAAAGTCTCCGAGAGAGCGTTGTCGGGATGGAGATAATTAACAATTAGCACGGTAGCGGAAATATATCAGTGCCGCGAAAATTTCCGCGCGTCTCTATCGCGACGGTATTTTGCCGCGGCGAAACTTCCGCCACTCCATTTTCACTGCCGAACGCACAATTACGAGAACCGCGTGCGTTTGAGCAACATCGTAACGAGACCTGGCATAAATTCTACCGCACGGACGGGCGTTTTCGCGAAGTTGCGCCGCGATGCTTGCTACCGCGGCGATGGTGGCAGTGGGTTTCCAGCGGAAACTTTTCGCTGCGGAAACGCGATGCATTATAAAACAGCATCGGCGAGAACTCTTTGCCTTCGCGGCGAGATCCCGCGGTAACTGCCATTACTACCGCTCGCAACAAACGAGTATTAATTGTACAAACGTTGAAATGCTTCAATGCGGATGTTTCTATATTATGATTTTAGTTGTGTGATTTTAGTTCACGGACGTATATTCATCGACCATAAATACAAATGCTAATATATTCTCTCTCTCTCTCTCTCTCTCTCTCTCTCTCTCTCTCTCTCTCTCTCTCTCTCTCTCTCTCTCTCTCTCTCTCTCTCTCTCTCTCAATAATTTTTAGAATCGATCTAAATATATATCGCTATTAATTACAAAACTCGACAGATGTATGAAAAATAAAATTAAAAATTAATTTGAAAATATTTATATTAAATTAATTATTTTTATAACAAATTGTCCAGAATAGACATTAAATTTAATCGCATCGCATTAGGGAAGATAATTTCAAGTATTTTAAAATGACGACGAAAACTGCTATAGCAGAGGTGTTGCAACGGGACGCATAAATTATAGCGACTATTTTAAGATTTCGGGGGGCGAAAGTTTATGCGGTAGTTAGAGAGGCGAGTGCCGTAAAACGCGTCCGATGGTCATCCCCTTTATTCTCGTTCGTCTCTCGTTTTTTCTTGTTCTCTCTTTTTATTTCATTCCACCCTCGTCCTTCTCCTCCGTCCCCACCCTCTGCATGCGTATAAACCCGAGCGGGTGCATAAATTGTCGTCGTTACGCGCGCGCTTCGCTCTCTTAAACTCTGGTTTACCAACGATTGCATGGAAAGAATATTGGTCAATGAGTCCAGTGGTGTTTGTTAGTCCTTCACGTAATCGTACGAAAAAATCCTGTGTATTCCGATGTTGATAGAAAAAAATTTAAACCAATCGATAATTTCGCGATTCATTGACAAGAGAATTTCTACAATTTTATTAATATCAATTGATTACTTTTACATATTAATGGTACCTTATATGTACAATATATAATCCGTCATCGTTATATATTGTACTTTTCTGAGTAATAAAAAATTAAGACTTCAAGTATCAGCCTTTGAGGCAATACTCTGTAGTAATTCGCATCTAATTCTAGGGCGAGAACTATCGCGTAACTGCCGTAACATTATCATAGCATGTCCGATATACATGGTAGGCTAATATCGGACAATAAATCGATAACTCGGAATTGTCGAAGACTTTTCTCGCGCCTAAATATTGTAGAAACGAGTCACGATTCTATGCGCGAGAAGTGGGCTTTTTCCGTGGGCCGTCCTCGCGCCACGGATTTCACGCTAATAGTCACGTATCCGATTAACCGATTCGCTAATTAAACCTTTAGCGGTACCATCGGCCAGCCGCAGCGCTCGAAGGTACGCACGCCTCCAGCTTCCATACGTAGATATATGTATGTACACGGTATGCATGGGGAGAGAAGAAAACGAAGGGGGATCAACGGATACGTAGGCTGAGAGGGGAAATGGGATGATGAAGAGTTAGGGTCGTGTAATTCATCAATATTCTAGAAAATATCTAAATAGAATCGACGCCATTTATTCTCTTTGTGTTTATATACAGCATATGCTTTCTAATTACGTAAATAAATATTATTTTAAAAAAAGATAGTATTTTGGAAAAAATATTATTTTTGGTATGTATAAGTCTTTTTATTTTATATAAAAAGATTGTAAGCCAATCGACGATTTTCCGTGATACACCGATAAGAGAATTTGTCTATATACATATAATATCATTTAAATTCTAAATATCTTGATCCTAAATCTAAATGGAGAGATTCTTTGAGTTTGAGAAATACGTACATATATATATGTACATGAAGAGTTACTTGGTTCTTTTTATATAAAAATCGCCTATTTTTTACCAGTATATAATTTTATATAAGATTTGTTTTTACTTGTATTTTATCTGGATTTTCGCGAATGCATAAATACAGTTCTCTATAGATCTGTAATCGATGACCGAGAGAATCGAACTAGAGAGAGAGAGAGAGAGATGATGAGGAAACAAGGGTGAATATCGAGATGAATATGAATATAGGTATCGAGCTTGTCTGTGGTTGTCGTATCGGCATGGGTCGTGATGTCGCGCATGTACGCGTTCGCGAGGCCACGTGTCCGTGACGGGAAGCCGGCTGAGGTGGTCTGCGGTTATTTCGGTGATTGGTTTTATCGCGTTGGCAACGGTGCGCGAACTGCTTCTGCACGCGCGACTCTCCTCTTCCTCCTTCTTTCTCCATCCCTCTTTCTCTTCGGCACCGGATCGCACGTGTGCATGAACGTGCATACGAATTTGCCAGATATTAGCCGACAGACTGGCCTTTCAGATTTTGAAACAAAATTGGAACATATTTATCCTTCGTGAAATGTCGATGGTTTCCTCGTGGCGAGTACGTCCTATAGATAAGAGTCCGTGAGGAAATGAAAGATATTCAGTGTGCGTGTGTGCAAGAATGATCTAATCTATTTTTTTAAGGATTTGAGAAAATTAATCTTAAAGTTAATAAAACTTCATTTCTTCAAAATTTTACGAGAGAATTTTATTAGGAAGTTATCCTAAAGTTCTTAAAAAGTGGGTCAGACGTTTCGCTAAACCCTTCAATTAGTACCGTTTGATTTAGAAAGTCTCGACATATCTTACAGCTGTTATCCTAGATACATTCTTAATTAAGGATGACGCGCCATGTTGCGTGAGGCGGCATTTGCATCGCCGAGGAAATTTTTGTCAGTTGGTTTCTGCGATTGGTATGGATCTAAATGAAGATAAAGAGATATGCCGATATGTTCGTTAATTGTTAAGAACTTTTAGACAAAAATTTAAGAATTAAAAAATAAGGACGACTCAACTAAGAAACAATGATTATAATGCATCTGGCGCTATCTCAACACCTTGGAGATGAACATTATCGGATCCTCGCCTCTTTAATCTAAAGAAAGGCGCATCAAATTGTCGCGAGTATTATATCTTTGAAGGATTAATGAACGGAATACTAGAGAAATTTTGCAGGGTGTTTCGCCATGAAACACCCTGTATATGTGCGTTTACGACGGTTCGGGGAGTGCATTCCCGGTAACCCAGGATGCACCACCACGCTGCGTGCATACGAGTTCCGTGTACAGGACCATACCCAGTCGGCATCCGTACGTGTGTGAGGATCGTGTGTGAATGCACGTGTGGCACGATGCACTCAGTTCCCCCCCCCCCCCACCCCCTTTCACGCAAAGGACGACCGACTCGGTCGAGCAGGGAGATCCTGAAATGGGTGGCACCCACCTCGTCGATGCGATGATAGCGAGACGTGTGTGCGAGCGTACATACACGTACGTGCAATTATACACGGTGTTCCGGGAGGAAACAATCGTATGCAGGTGAGCAGATTCTAGAATTGGGAGTAAAAAATATTGATAGATTATTTAATACCTGCAATGCGTTGCTTATTATAAGATAACTGATCGATCGTAATCATTTTGCGTTTCAAAAAATACAATTTTTCACGTTTTAAACTAGGAAATTTTTTCATCTAAAAAGAGAATTTCCCCCTAACTTTAATACGATCCAAAAGTTTTGCAGCTGATCGATTCTGAAATTATTTGTACGCGATTTCGAAATGGCATTAGGGTTTCCCGCGCGACGGTACGTTTCGATCGGGAGCATCGCAGCCACGTGAATTATAGAAGGTTTCTATAGATTTTCTAGGGAACGGCCGAGTGACGTAAGTTCGATGTCCTGGGTTGGTCCGTTTGCGAAAAGGGTCGATCTATTCGGGCGACTGGCTCGGTGCGCCGGCTATTTCAATATTACCGTGGGTTACGAGCTCGTGGAAAAGCGAAGGATAATTTCAGTTTCTATTTACGCGCTTTTAGAAAGAATCCTCCATTATTTGCGAAAACCACTATCGTCGAGCGCGAAGCTTCGGCTAACGAACTAACGTATTACGCGGTGCGAGTATCGAGTAGCGAGAAGTAAGAAATAAACGGAATTTAAATGATCCTTAAAGTATAATTGTCTGAGAAATTTTGTCACAAAGACATAAGATAGCAGAATAGTAAATTGCTACTTAAGGAACTTCTACTTAAGTATGAAACACTTAAATTGTTATTAGATTCACATGTACTACGTTATCATTCTGCATGCTCGTGTAACATTCAAATAGATGCATTAAAGCCTCTCAGAAATCGAATAATACTTTTTTCGGTTTGTTAATTAATTATTTAAATTATTTGTTTCTCTTGAAAAGCTTATATACATTTGTACGACGATTCGTATCTTACGTGTAATTATAAAAGAAAACAAATTAAAATTGGAACAGAGAGACAAATTAAAATAAGATACAAAAAATCAAAGAGAAAGAGATACAGAGAGAGAGAGAGAGAGAGAGAGAGAGAGAGAGAGAGAGAAATAAAATATATTTCTAATATACAATAAAAATATAATAAAAATATATATTGCACTCGTACATATCAAGCATTAACGAGCCACCGTGATCACGCTTTTAGCAATATACAGCGTGCAAAGCGTACGATGCTCGTGTAACACATTCTGCTGTCGTGCTTTGACTATCCAAATTACGAGATATTAATTATAGAGGTAACGCGACAGACAACGCTGGCATCGCGCAACGCGGGAGCGAACGCGATATCGTAAAACCCGCGTAAATAATTCATGTCGGCGCGATCGAACCGAACGCGAAACCGATCATCCGTTCCCCCTTACTCTCTCCCGCCACCCCACCCCCCCCCCCGGCCCCCTTTCCCAACCCATCATTGGCCACGTCGCGTAACACAAACAGGCGTTGCAATGATCGTAGCGCCTAGCCCGCGGAATCACCGGATCCAGATCTGTCCGGTTCTCATGAATAGGGAGCGCGCGCGCGCGTGCGCGCTGATTCGCTCGCCGCCTAATTGGAAACAACGGGAATAACGAGCGTGCTGTTATTTGTACGAGCCGTCGTCGGTGCGCGAAACCATCGTGGATACGTTCCTTCGAAACCGGGAGGAAAGGAGTTTTTCCAACATTCACGAATCCACAATGATTCGAGAATAACCGATAAAGAGGTCTATAATCGTATTTTATCCTTTTATAATTACGACGTCTAATACGGTGAGAGCGCAATACTATAAATCGAACGATTCTTCATGTCATATCTCTTTAGCTATTGCGATAGGAAGATTGTATTGTCGTGATTTTCCCGAATTTCATGATCTTTTTTGCACGATTGCGATTTCACTGCGCGTTCATCGTACATATCTCGTAACAATTTCCACTAGTTTTCAGATTTACATTCGATGTAAGTAGGTAAAATGATTGGACCAGCGCGACAAAAGTTCATCAATCTGGACGAGTAATGAATCCGACGATGCATCAAATTGCCCCTTATGTCAAATCCCCCGTTAGATCGGATACTCGCTCGCGAACTCCGGCGAAAGTTCGCACCTCCTCGGGGATGCTTTCGCGAGGAGTTTCGCCGTTTACCGGAGGACTTTGCGACACGCGCGTCTCATCCGCTCGTTAATTACGTATTTCGGCCAATCGTATGCTGGATATTAATTAGGCGAGAGATATACGTACGTTGAACTCGACCGATCCTAGATCCTTTGAAATCTCCGATTCGCGATTTTAGAAAACGGCACGTCTCGATCGCACGTGCGATATTTAAGGAACATGTGCCATTTCGAATTTTGCGCACGCGAATGTAACATTTCGCAAAATTATTTTTCCTAATTTCACGTAGAATAAAGAAAATATATTTATTTACTTACACGTATGTGTATGTATGAATTTTATAATACAAGACTTGTAGCGAGATGCAATTTTTTACAGACAAATGTATTTGGCGTCAATATAAAGTCTGCGAAAATGTAGGAAAAAAATTGAGTTACGAGCGAGAAAAAATCCGATATTTATGTTTTATTATTTGAGAAACTTTCATATTCGCCAGTCATTAATTAACTCTCGCATAACCGTGCCATACATTATTAGCCGTCATTTTGCGCCGCACATGCTTTTGCATATTAATGCGCGGTGCAATGATCGCTGCGCGAGTACGCTATTGAACAGAGTTTTGAAAATCATTCTTTCTTCTCGTCTTTCTCCTTGCCTCATACATATATGAATACGGTGAAAAAGGGTTTTACCAAACGCGCTTCGATATTTTGTTTGTCTGAATTTGTGAATTGAAACCGAATTTTGAAAATAGCGGAAATAAAGAACGGTTTCTTTTTTAAAAAAATGCAAATTTTACAGTTTTGTATCAATTCTTTTCAAAATAGCAGCATCTGTTACGTTATTCATGTGACCTTAGCGAAATCTACTATTTAATTCAACAAAGATGTTTTTCTCAGCTTAGTATGTAATAATAAAGACTGTTCATCGAGAAACGCGTATCTTGAACATATCGCGAAAGGACGTCTCCAGTATGTTCCGTCATCCTCCTTTGGTACTATTAAAAAGAGTCTCCCACCACCCCGGTAAGAGGTATAACCAGGACGACGACGAAGAAAGCGTCGAGAAGTACGGTCCAGAGTTACGTCTTTACACGCGCGATGGAGACAGAGTGGCCACGGTGCGAACCATCCTCGCGTATTAGCGCTGGGGAATGCGTTAGAGAAGAAGCGAAGGAGGCGAGAAGGGAGATGAGAGAACATGGCATCGCGTCTCAGCGCACCGAGGAGGCGGCAACGTGGCCACCATGTGTGATGGCAGAGGAGAGGGCTGAAGTTTCTTTCTCGGTTCTTGCGATGGCATAGTGCACACATTCGTGTATCCTACGCCCCGCGCTCCGTGTACATCGTGGTACCGTAAGGGCCAGGGGAATGCGCGGCGTCTTTTCTCCGCCGGAAACCTTGCACCTGGAAGACTTGGCCGCGACAGGAGCTAACGCACAATCACGCGAAGCGGTCGAAACATTTTCATGGAGATATATACCATATATTGTATATATAAAAAAAGGACAATATATTACTCATAGTTAGATAAACTTAACGATTAAACAAAAAGATTAATTCAACCAAGAAATGCAAAACATTCCATCATTTTTATATCATCTTTAATTCCGTAGTATAAATTGTAGTTTATACGAGTTATCTTTGTATTTCCCGTTAATTTAATTTCTTTTTAAATATTTCTTTTACAAAGATCGTGAATGGGTAATTGAAATGTTTCACTCTCGTTTCAATATTGCAATCCTCCGATAATAGAGTAATATTCATCTAAAAAGCCGGGAATTTATCGTAACATATATGTCCAGTGATTAAAAAAAATCTCTCCGAGAAACTTCGATCATATGTGTATAGATTATTTCTTTTTGTCGCAAGTTAGGTGAATAGGAATTTACAAAGTTCGATAGTCGTGTGAATTCAGTAGGTCATTTCATGTATCGGGAAGGTCTATCGGATAGATACTATCGATTAATTGCCGCGTGATATTCGTCGCCGCGTACAATAAAGCCTACTGCAAATGAACGATATTATCGTAAGAGTATTTTTTTATACAGGAGCGTTGTTAAGCAAACGTGAGACGAAATATGAACGTGACTGCGAAAATACTTGATATCGCCGAAAAAGCAATTCTTCTCCTCTCTCCTATCACGTCGAGCGAGAAAATCGAGCAAGAAAAAAGAGATATCTTGTTGCCTGTGTTTTTTTTTTTTTGCGCGCGCGCAACTCGAATGGCTCGATCTCACCGTGCGCAATCTGCAGGACACGCATCCACCCTAAAGAACCCCAAACTGCTCGATTATTTCAATACGCGCTACATCACACAATGCCCGTATCTCTCGTTGATCACAGGAAAATTATCTTCGCAAGTTTGTAGTCGCGTAAAACGTTAATTTTTTTGTCAAAATTAAAAAATATTTTGTCGCTTAAAAGAAAGTCGGAAAAAAACTAGCGTATATATTGTAATATATCGAAGATAAAGCTAATCGTAAGAAATCGATTCAAATTTTTTATTCGCGCGATACTATTAAAAAGACCAACCACCACGAATGATGACCCGCGTAATCGCGCATAAGTTATACCGAACTTGAAAATCGATCGGAATAGTTTCGCGGTACTGTCTTAACTTTTTTTTCCCCCCTTGCCGATCCCCCCCGTCGTAAAATCAGTTCCTACAGCGGTTCGCGCACTCACTTTTCAGGCTTGGCGACCGTAATGGGATTATGTGATTATATCCTGCGCGCGTCTTAACGGTACATCTTGGCGCGTAATATATTTAGTCGGCGTTATACGTACCGGTATATCCCGTTACGAATATTATCGACGAAAGACGAGCGCGGGCTTTCTACGGGGATCGATCGCAAAGTGAGGCAGGCAACGCGACTACCGGACTATGCGATGCAGTTTTGGAAATCGGAGCGTATTAAACCGTCGTTTATGGTGACGTTGCACCGCGATTCGTCGAGCCTCGTAAAGCGGCGAATTATTCATTCAAATCCGAGGAACGCGCGGCGCGAGTAAGCCACGTGGAATTCGAAGAATACGCAGTTGTGTAAATATATGTAATTACGAAGACTGTGAAATTACTTTTCATTTTTCACAATGATTTACATAGCTTTGTCATTTTTCTATAAGAATTTATCATTACTATAAAATGTGTAAATAATAAACGCATAGGAAAATAAAATAAAATAAAATAAATATTGTAATAAAGAGAGTGGAGAGCTACTGAAATGAAAGAAGAGAGATGGTGACATTAACTTGATTAAAACTCGTCGTCATTGCTAGTGCGAAAGAAAATTAAAAGAAATTCGAAGAAATTCTTTTCGTTGTACAACACACAAGATGACTTTTCCAATTTTACGAAAAACATGGAACAGTCGTGGAACAGTCATCTGCGTTCGACGATGGTTGAGAATCACTAGCGCTCTCGAATAGGAGCGAGAGGCGACTTTCAGATGCACGTTGAAGCGAGACGGAGCAATAGACTCGGGAACGAACCGAGCCAAGGCAGAGGTATAGTACGATGGGACGACTCGCAAGAGAGACGGAAGACGGCAATGGAAGAAGAGAAAAGCGGGAACAGAAGGGGAGGAAAAGGGACGAGGAAAGGTTAAGGGAGAGGTAGAGGAATGATGGGAAGAGGGTAAAAGGAGGCGAAGGGAGAAACCCCCCCGTTGCGCCCATACTGGACTTGGGTTTTTTTGTAAGGGTGTGCGGGTACGCAGGACGGATGTGGGGGAAGACGGGGGAGGGGGGGGGCGGGGGCGGTAAGGTACGAACGAGCGAGGGCGACTGCCGACGGTGAGGAACGACGGCAACGGCGGGGAAGGGAGGAAGAGGAAAGGAGAAAAACCGGCAACCAAGCAGGGGCTGCTCTAGGGAATGAAAAACATAGACGGAGAAGGGAACGGACTGAAGGAGTGAGATAGAGAGAGAGAGGGGGGGGGGAAGAGAGTTAGAGTAAAGGTAGTGAAGGCAGTGTGGGAGGTCGAGGAAAGAGCGGGGACAGCCGGGAGGGGGAGAGGTAGAAAGGGTCTTGCCACAAGGAAGAGAGAGGGTGGAGAGCTCGACTAGAGAGATCCATAGGGGTGCTACGGTAAAGGGTAGGGGAACTACCGCCCGAGGCTTCAGAAACCAAGGGTGTCTAATGCCGAAGTGGACTTTGTTCGATCGCTGAGATGACGCACCCTGTGCATGTGTGTGTATACGTATGCGTGTACGCAGGTAGAGAGAACTCTTTTACACGCACACACGCATACATATGTACACACTCGGTTCGGTTGATCGTTGCGTAGTTTGCGCTAAAAATCGTATGGCGTAAATCTTAAGATACGTATTCGAACATCCTATTATAAATAAAAATATTAAAGATAATAAGCCATTGCGGTAGAATTAATTATTTAATTGCTCATCGCACCAATAATATCGCTATGTCTACGTAAAAGAGAAAAAGACGTATATAACTTATTACATTAAGAAAAGTTTTCGTAATAAATTAAGTTAGCAGCTACCGCTTCTTTCGTTTCATGCGGGAGCCACGCGATATCCTTCAATAGACTGATAAAGACGTTTGCAAGAATGATAATGAGGGTAATAATGATAGCGAAGCGATTATGTGTATCTCCCTAAGGTAAGACACGGATCATCTGACGTCGGATTGAATCGGAAAAATCGCACTTTCGCCGTAAAGTTTTAAACTTTTTTATACTCCTTGTGCGGATGTGTGTGTGTGTGTGTCCCGAAGTTTTCTTACTCCAGTCGAAGCAAACTGTTGCTTAGATCGTTATCGCATACCGCGGCACGATAAGGGAGGAGGTGAATGTGCGTCCCATCGATGTGAAGGAATTAGAAATAACCTCTCTAGGATCCACCGAGGAAGAAACTCGTGCTTTTTCTTCTTATGCTTTCGACTTTTTCAATTGACAAGCTGATGACTTTCATTGTCGACGACACAGCACGAAAGCGTAGGCGTGCTGCGCGCACACACACACACACACACACAGACATGTATTCATCCGTTCATTTATTTACCGTGTGCATTCCGTACGGTATTGTTGAAAACATTATTAATCTCAACAAGTTGGCGCTTTATCGCGACTGGAGTTTCCCTTGCTTTTCAAAGTAAAGAGAGAGAAAGAGAGAAAGGAAAAAAACAGCTTGTGCAGAAGACATCGTAAATAAAGTACGCGGACCGGCCAATAAAAAGATCACCTTTTTGAAGTAAGTCGAGCGGACAGGTGAAGCCCTGAGGACGTCTGTGCGCAGGGTATAACTATGGTAAAGTCGAGAGAAAAAGCATTTTACGACGCTGGCCCGATAACCTGTTCATTTCTCTCAAGACTATTCTTTGCAGGACTATTTACGAGGTCATTTCTATGTTGCCGTTTGCCGATTTGTCTACATACGTTGTCGCGTAGATAACTCCATCATCAGAATTATACAAGGCCTCGATAATATTGCTATTTTTTTGAAAGCTTAAATATCTTTTTTTGAATATATGTTGTACAAAATTATTTGTATTCTTATAAAGCAGACGATGTATACTAATTTTAAAAATTTGTTACATTATTGTTACACACACACACACACGCACGCACGCACGCACGCGCGCGCGCGCGCGCACAATCGTTTTAATTAATTAAATTAATTTTTTTACGTTCCGTATTATTTTTGCTGATATAATCATTATGTAAATATTTGATTTTTCTGCTTCGAATGAATAATATTTCAGAAAAACTTTCTGAAAAAGAGTCGATTGTTTGAAATATCAAAATTGACAGAAATAGCCGTGATTTTACGTCTATTTATTAGAAAACGCGGATTTTCTGTAGCTTTGTTCGTACATGACCTAATAAAATCGGTGCATACGATTGATTGACTGCGGTTGTATTCTAAATTTACAGTAAAAGAAAATCACAATCTTGTTGAAGAATTTAAAGTCTTTCAAGTATGCGCGAATCCTTTTATATATATATATATATATCATTGTGTAAATCGTTTCGTTTATTCGCGAATAATGTTCCAAAACATATGCTATGATTTAATTTTAATTCGATATTTAGTAAGAAACCTATCGGATACAAACATTTCATTCTTTTTAATTAGTTCTACTATTTTTAAAAATTAAAAATAAATTATTACAATTCTGGTTAATCTGGTTATTCTTGAAGAGTTCCAGAATTCTTAATTGGTTTAAAAAGAGTTTTGCGTCGTTTAAAACAGTGAAAACATCAAAACCGGAACGCTAACTTCGCAACGTCTTCTATTATGTAAAAATTGCAATTACTTTGGAGAGAATTCTGACAAAAACTTTAAAAATAATTCTATTGTTCTAGATAAGTTTTCAAGAGAGTTTTGTTTAAAATACTTTCAAAAATTCATCTCAGTAGGGGTGAAATCGCTTAAAAAAAATATACATTCTTTTCTAATTCCAATTTACGAATTCTAGGACTTTTCGGGAGCACTTCCAGAACTCTTCTTGTGTGTGTGTGTGTTTTTTTTAAGCGGATAATTTCACACAGATAAATAGTTCTATGTTCGTCATTTTCGTGAATCAGATTTTTAATGATTCATTATGTGAATTGGATCGGGCCACAGGCTTGAAGCTGTAATTACGTAAAAACGGCAACGAACGTATATCTGACAATCGCTCCGCCTCGATATTCTAATTATTAGACTTACACATTCATCAGCTGTAAAGAAGATATTAATCTATAACGCAACGGCCGATCCGATTAATAATATGAAAGGTTCAAATAGGGAAATATTCCTAAAAAATAAAAATAAAGACGACAGAATATGCCACGAAAGTATTAGTCGATGTTAAACGTTTACTTATAATCTACGTAGTAATGCAGATTGCTTTGTTGAAATGAAGTAGCTATACAACAAGAAGCAGCAACACATGATTTGAACCACTTAAATTACTTAGATCACGTGGAAAAAGATAAATATATGACGCAGTAGACCACTGTTATTTAGATCGTGAATCGTCGACACCGGTATTAACCCAGACCGGTGGTACGATGCGATGACGACGAGCTAATAATACGGAAGGTTTAAACGGAGAGAGCTCTCCCTAAAAATGCATACATCGGACAAGCAAACCCGTCCGGCGTGCTCTTTCGCTCAGGTCGCACGCAGGCAGGCAAGTAAGCAAGCGTACAGGCGATGGAGAGACCACTCTTGTCGGAGGTGCTGCGTAACTTACGTCTCTCAAGTACCGCGGCAAAACCGCGGCGGCGTTACGTATCGTCGGTAGTAGCACACTAGCGTGACAGTATGGTGCAAAGGACAGAGTACGATGCCGAGGCGAAGACGATGAAAGACAGAGGTACAAAGAGAGACGACTCGAAGTGAGAATGAGAGAGATAGTCAGACAGAGAGAGAAAGAGAAAAAAAAAGAAAAAGAAAAAGAGGAACAGAGGAGTGGTATAGATAGAGCGCAATACACTCGAATAGACGAAGACCGGCTGAAGAGAGAGAGAGAGAGAGAGAGAGAGAGAGAGAGAGAGAGAGACCGTAGATACCGTACGTCCACATAGCAATACGCACATGTACATCGGAGGAGCAAAGCGGTGGGCACATACCCTTCTAAGCACAAGCCTAACACACCCGTGAAAGCCCCTTCGGCCGATGAGCGCTGGCGCCCCTTAGCCCCTCGCTCTCTACGCTGTACTACCCCTCTCCCTCTCACCTTCCGCCCGCCCTACCATCATCGTCCGGAAAGGTCCCTGCCGCTCGCTCCCTCGCCCTTCCCTTTCCCCGTGCTACCGGATTCCCGACAGCGGCCCCTTACGCCCCTTTGAATCTCTTGCCACCTCTCCCCCTCTGCCCCTGCTTTTCCCCCCTCAAGTTACTCGTCCAACGGCCCCCTCGATGTTCTGACGGTGACAGACCCTACCTTACCGCCGCCGCCGCCGCACTGTGAACCGAGTGGGGAGAGGGGCGAGGGGGAATCGACGAGGGCGCCGGGACGAACGAAGCAGGAATGTGAAAGAGCGAGAGCGAAACGGAGATAGAGAGAGAGAGACGACCATGATGAGGAAGTGGGGCGGGGGAGGGGGAGGGGCGAGGGAGCGGGAGGGAGGGGGAAGGGGGTTGACGCGCTCGAAGAGGGCCGCTGGGGAGTGAGAGAGCGGTGCGGGTCGTCGAAGGACTACGGCGAGGGGTTTGAGCGGGAGAGAGGGAGGAACCGACGGAAGGGGGATGAGTTGACGGCGAGTGAGAGAGTGGGGTATGGGTGAAGCGCGGTAGTGGTGTGAGGCTCTCTACCATGGGTCTGGGGTGAGGACACCGGAGAAGAGAAGGAAGGGTCGGGGGGAAGGGGAGGGGGGTACGTTCAGGCGTGGAGGCGGCGGCGCAGCGGCGCGAGGTGAAGAGGAGGAGGTCGTCGCCGCGTCGCCAGCCGCCAGCCGCCAGTTCGCCGTGAGCGTTCGTAATGCGAGGACAGTCTGTGATCACGTCAGCGAGCGCGGAGCAGTCTCACCTCTCGCTTTAAACGACACAGAGAGCGAGCGAACACGCAGGCGACAATCGTGCGGTCGATTTTCTTGATTCTCGGAAAGCGAGCAAGATCGGACGACCAGAGCGCGAAGGCTTCTCGGCTCATCTTTTTACGATCGAGCCGTCAGACGGGCGTCCCTTCTAACTTCTAAACGCGAGGATTCCGAACGTGCACGAGGATCGGCAACTTCCGAATTTAGATTCCGTTCTTCTCTTCACTTTTGTGCAAGAATTCGATACGAAACGAACTATTCGTTCGATCGGAGTTGAACGATTCGAGTGACGTGTATACGATCCGAGTGATCCAGAGTTCGGAACGAATCAGCTGATCGCGATACCGTTTCATCGGTTTAATGGACTTTGTGGAGCTGCCTTATGCGCGCTTCTTGCATCGTGACGAAAGAGAAACAGAAACAGTAATACGGACAGCTGAGTAAGACGCGCGCGTAAGAGGTGTAAGTGAAAGAAAGGAGATATAACATAAAAACGGTGAAAGAAAAACAGACTTTTATCAATCAGTTTGAAGTGTCGAGATATTCTTCCGGTTGTTCCGGTAGTGCGCGGGCTTGTTTTAATTTCGCGCGGCGCCGACACCTGCTACAACTGCGCGGGGAAGAGGATTTTATCGCGGAACTTTCGTGGCGCCGCTGTGTACCGTGTGGTGCGCGCGGGGTGAGAGCTCGAAGTTTGCGAGTGTAAGGTGGGACGGAGTGCAATCGTGCGCGCGCGCGTGCGAGATAAAGAAAGAGAGAGAGAGAGAGAGAGAGAGAGAGAGAGAGAGAGAGAGAGAGAGAGAGAGAGAGAGTAAGAGAAAGACAAAAACGCGAAACACGATACTCCGAGAAAGTTTACTTGCGACGTGCCGGTCGCGCTAGAGAACACCTCATTCTCTCTATATGCGAGAGTAGGATCGTACCACGCGTCAGAGGAAGCCGTCAGGCGGAAGCGAAGAAAGGAGACAGAAGAGGAAACGACGGGAACGGTAGGGACGAGAAAGAGAGTGCGTCACCGCGTGCATTCGTCTATCGTTGTCACTCTCGCGCTCCCCCCGCCTTTGTGTTCCTCGTGATTGTCGCCGTGCCTTCGCCTATGGCTTGTCAGTAGCAGAGAAAAACAGACGGAAGAGCGAAGGATAGAGAGACAGGAGGGCAGAGGCGGACAGGCCGATAGAGACCGTCGAGACAGATATTTCTCACTAAGGGGGAACAGAGGGGGCATCCCGGCAAACTGAATATGTCCGCCAAGCGAAAGTCCACTGCCATCATGCAGCACCACAAGGTGAGTCCGTAATCGCGCATACACATATTTACACACACGTACACACACATATTACATTCGGACGTACGTTCGTATCGCCACGTGATATTATATATCGGTACTTTTTCACTGTAAACGGGAGAGAATGAGGCAGCAGCTCGGCGAGCCGAGTTATATGTAATGTTTTTCCGGCTTATCGGCACGAAGAAGAAACGTTGGACCACCGACGAAATAATGAGTCGTCGGGTTCAAGGTTAAAGTTCCTTGCGAGAACGCGTTAAACGAGGCAAAGATACGTTCAGGTAACGAGTGATTTATTTTATTTTACATTAACCTCGACGATGCTAATTTCACCAACTTTCCTCTTTTCTTCCCCTTTCCCATCCTTTTCCCCACGATGCGTGACGAATGACGATCTTTTTCAGCGAAAGCTCAAAAAGGTCAGAAACAACCGCGCACGTTCCGTTAACGGAACTCGTTACTACGCGCGTGGAACCTAATTTTTTTTCGGAGCGCGGGAAGATAAACTGCGGAAAAGTTTTAATTGAAAGAGTTGTGTAAATCCCGTACGGCTGCGACGACACGATCAAGTGCGGTGAAGTGCACCGAGAGTTCAAAAAATTGTTCACTGCGTTTGTATTCCGCGCAGTGCTCGGCATTACACGCGCCAAATTACTCGAAATATTGTACATCGTGCAACGCGTTGCGCTTCTCGTCGACTTTTATATCAGCTCGCTCGTCTAATTATAATATTTGCGCGATACAAACGAGAGAACTTTCGCACAGTCGAGAAAAAATGATTTTTCGTGGCGTAAAAAACAGCCCGCAATAATATAAAGTTCGTTATCTTTTATATAACTATTATTCCGCTATTTCTGTCTGCGTTTCGTAACTAATCGATAAAATTTTTGAGCTATAAATATATTAAATCCCGCAACACTCCACTCTCTCCTAAAATCATCAAGTGATCTATTATTAAAAAAAGTGTAGTTAAAAAATTAAATCTTCTCAAAAATATATCTATCTTACATAATAGTAATTTAATAGCGGTAAATAAAAGACACGGAACAATATTTTAAAATTTTCAGAACGTGCGATAAATTTTTCTTCCAACATACTAACGAAAGTATGCGCACTAACTTTTTTTCAAATTTATTCACTAAAATGTCTACTAAACTTTCTTACGATCTATCTAATAATTTTAATTTTTTGCCGATATTCACTTTTATAAGTAAATATAATTATACGCGCATATCGATATATAATGTTAATACATTATTAATACGCACGCTTGACATGCACGTGGAGAGGTCAGCGATCGTCTCTTTAAGTCGCGTTCGTGTATCATAAGTAAATAATTTCCACTTCTTTGGAATATCACTGGGAGTATCGACGAACGATCATCGCGTGAACCTCGATGACACACGTCCGGCGCGAATCGCGCAATTCAATGACGAACTCAGTCGGATCGCACTTATCTCGCGACTTTTTTCTCTTCGGTCGTAGCAATCGTGTCAGATTAGACCTACGTATCTAAATAAAAAGATAATCCCCGGATGGTATTTTCGCGGCGAGAAATGTGTCCCGATTCGCGCACGTGCTTCGCCGTCCGCCTTTTTCGCCCTCCATTAATTATGGGATATATTTATTATTATTATTTTCATCTTACCTAAAACGTGTATATACGTGTAATTTATTCTCTCTGATATAAAGTAGTGTAAAACGATAATTCGATAAATGCATATCGAGATAAAAGACAAATTATTGGTAATCAGAATAATTTTGAATCATGAAATGCAATATAAAATGACACGCATTGTGATTTTCTAAACAAATCTGCCAATAGGGCGGAATCAAAACGAGCAATAATACAAAGTACTGAACAATATTCGAAACAACTGCTTCATCCTTTTTCTCGCCGTTAATCTTTGTTCGTATCGTGAGCGGCGATTAAAAAACTGCGCGTGTATTGGCCGATAAAGTGAAAATCGGCGCAAAAGGAGACCAAATTGCGTTCGTAACTGAAACGAATTATAACAGCAGTATGCCTCTTAACAATTTTTCGAATATCCGTCTATGCGATTGTCAGAGTGATAATATAACAGTCGTCGAAACGCGGTTCCACGACGTGCGGGTTCGATAAAAATGTGAGCGCGTATCGAACACGCCTCGTTAATTTATCGATCGACGTGCTCGGCGCAGTGTAAATTGCTACCGATGACACCATTCGAATTATATTCCTTTTTCATCATACCGTCACTCATCGTACCTGTGTTTCCGATTCCCGTTACATATTTATGTTAAATACGCACTTATCCATTTTTTCGCGCTTCATATTCATGCCAAGGTCTATTCTATCTGACAAATGCGAGATATGTAAAAGGAATCGTTTCTCTAAATGCATTAAATTTCATAAAAATCTCAATTTTTTTAGAATTATTGTTTTATTAAACGTTATCTCCATATATTGCATCAATAATATTCGTGGAGAGAAACGACTACGCGAAACGCGAATGGAGACTTAAATTTGCGTCGCAGATATGGAACAGTACACGTTATCATCGTCATGTCTCGAAATGTGTTGGATCAAGCACAATATAAGGAACGTAACGAATTGTGTCCTTCGAAGTTTCGAAAAACAGAAGTTAGGTAACTCCCTCTCGCCCCCTGGAACGCGGTCCGTTAGTCGTTTCGTTAAACTTCAAGGATAACGAGGAGGGGATGATGAAAGAGCGAGAAGGCGAGCGCGGAAAAACAGCACATACTAATAGCATTATGTCAGTGAGCGAAAAGCAAAGCAAGTGTAAATAGTAACAGATATGTGCTATCTCCGATGAGCTAGATGCTAGATCGATCGGATCAGAATCGAACCGCGAAAGTCGAATTGAAGTTGAGGCAGGTTCGGGATGCCTGCACGCGTCCTTCTCTCTCTCTCTCTCTTTGTTTCACTCGTTTGCCCTCGTCGCCTCTCCTCGTCCTTCCCCTTCTTCTTTCATCACGGCTGTCCCGCTCTAGCGAGGTCTCCCTCTCACAGATCTATTCTCTCTTTCTCTCCAATCTTTCTTCTTGTGGTTGTCCTTCTCTCCATCATGTGCCTGCCTACGCGGCTCTCGCTCTTTCGCGGTCCAACAGGTTATATTTTTCCACAGCGGTATCTCTTCCTCCCCTTTCTCTACTCTTCGTCGTTTATTCTTTTTTTCTCTTTCTCTCTCTCTCTCTTTCTTTGCTTTTCGGTGTCTCTATCCCTCTCGGGCCGTCGTACGCAGGTCGTCCTTTTTCTATCCTGGCACATGTTTCCGTTTCGTCGTCGTCGTCGTCGTCGTCGTCGTCGTCGTCGTCGTCGTCGTCGTCGTTGACGATGACAACGACAACCTCCCATCGCTGTGTTCGCATGATGGTAAAACCTTTTTTCTTCGAAGTCGATTTATCGTTGAATTTAACCTTTCAGCCGTATATATTGTATCCCGGAATTTTTCCGACTAAACCATAAGCTTGAAAACTTTCGACGATCTTATCTCATAATCGTTAATGCTTATATTCGATAAATTATTTCCATTATTGAGGCGAGATAATACGCGAAATATTAATGTATATATAATTGGAAGTTATAAGCGATGACATTAGAGCATACGAATGAACAATTATCGTCATTGCCATAAATCGCAGATTTTCATAATTTTCGAGTGAGTGATATTGATTAATAGCCGCACTTTTTGCGAATAATTTCGAAAGACTCGATAATAATCCCGAAACTTACTCCCCAGTCGGTAGAAAAGCTACAGAGAGCGAGGATAATTAACGCCGTGATTAAAGTTCGCGTTATTTGTATTTATTTTTCATTCTATTAAATTGCGACAAATGATTTAAGCGGCATAGGGACCGCCTACACACACGGGGAGCAAACACGACTTACGGAACAAAGGTAAATATTGTATCGCAAAAGTGCCAGAGAGGGAAGGGGCGAGAGGGAGGGGTGGGCGGGAATATTAATTCGTTAAAAGCATTCCAGCGACAAGTATATTTTTTGCATCTTTTTTTCTTTTTTTAATCAGTATAAGTGCATCCTTCGTCCCTCGCGCCAGCTAGTTCGATTCATATCCACATTCGCGGCCGTTAGTGCATGAAACACCGCACGAGCCGCACCGCAATAATCATGTTATAATTTGCGTCGAATAACGGCTATTCAATTAAACGCTTCTTGGACCGGCAATGTATATTATCGGATGAAATCGAAGTTCTCCCTTTCTCCCCGCGCCTCCGCTCCGACCAATCGTCATTATTCACATATCGTTATATTCATGCCGCACTTGTCATGTATGACGCTCGAACGTTAATCGATTCGCCTTTTTTTCTTTTTTTTTGTGGAATAGCTGAAAAATTGGCCGTCGAAATAACTGATAATATATCTACGTTATCTCTATAGATAGAGGTGACAAATATTCTTTTATTCGACAGCTTGCGTAAATGAAAAGAGGAAATTATAGCTTTATAAAATTTTGTTTCCGGTATATTCAAGATTAGAAATTTATAAGTTCACGTAATGAGTAACAAATTTTTTGTTTAGTTTATCTATTTGTTATTTCTTCGCGAAAATACATAAATATATGACTTATACAGATATACGATGTAAGTACGATCATATATATGCTTTCAAATTCACTCTTTCACGACGGAAGGCGCACGTGGAATTATGGGTGCGGACGCTAATGGGGCGTGCGATTCTCTCGTTAAGAGACTAAATTACGGAGCTCGGCGGGGCCAGTAAAGGCCCGAAGGCCCGACGACGTAAGGCGCTTTCGTGCGTAACGGTAATCTCGTCGATCGAAAGAGGCCCTCGTACAACAATCGATATTTATGTTTGATCTAGATCAATTTTCAATACACACGTTATCGCTGGTTTCTATTTTAATAATTTTTTCTCTCGTTTGAATTTTTTTTCGAAATCTTTTTGTCATTATTAAATTAAAATATTGTTTTATTAATAGAATTCTGATATTAATCAATAATTGCATCAATATTGCAATGTTTATGATGTTTATGTGTGTCTGAGAATTTATAAGAAGGGCTCTTTTTATGGCGTTCTAATATTTTTAACAAGTTAGAATATCGAGCTTGTGTTTTGGATAATGTTTTGGTGAAATTAATGTCGCCATTGTTTAACATCATTGGCGAATAATGACACTGCGGAATACAAATTGTGTTTTCATATAACGCACAATTATATCGCAATTATGCAGCGTTATAATAAATCGTCATCAAAATCGAAAGTAATTACCAATTACGAAGGTCGTTCAGCGTTTTGCGTTCTGCGGCTCGACGTATATATCCGATATCCCTACTCTTTTCGCAATTAAATGAAGCGCATATTGATGCGATCAGGTAAAAGGCAATGTAACAATATGTTTACCAGAAGTCTGTTATCTCACAAATTATTGTTTGCACCGACACTTGTAAACTGTAACTCATCGATTGCATTGCTTAATTTTAATCAATTGAATTTTTCTTCGCTCATAATATAATTAGAATTATAATTTAAAGAAAGAAACGCATTGCTAAAGTAATCGATCATATTATTGGTAATAATTCACGTATGTGAATAAAGTCGTCATTTAAAAATTCTCTTTTAGATATATTATTGTCATTGATTTTCCTGTGTATATCGAAAAGAGGGCGATACTTTTTTTTCCATATTTTTGAAGTAATTGCCTTTACGAATTAAAAAAAAAAAAAAAAAAAAAAAAAAAAAAAAAAAAAAAAAAAAACCCGACACGAAATCTGAGTTACTTTTTTCCGCTTAATCACAGCAGCATCGTTATAGCGCGTTCGCGACGCGTAAGGCGGAATGCCGCCGCGCTTTTTTCATCGAGAACATGTCCTCGTTATGATTGTCTCAGCACGATCGTGTAGTCTCACTGCGGACACCTCGATCGGAATTGGAAAAGAGAGGGTGGCGAGGAACAAACGGGCTTTGTAGAATGGAGAGAGGGGAGGGTACAGAGAGAGAGAGAGAGAGAAAGATTCGTTGAAGGGTGCGAGGTGAAATCCTCGTATTCCCACCGAACAGAAGGGCCAATATGGATTTCTCATAAGATCAGGTATGCTGGTGCCTGGAACCACGACAATAAGGGTGCGCCCGTTCGGTATGAGAGAGAGAGAGAGAGAATAGAGCGAAACGGCATAAATACAGGGAAAGAAAAAGAAAGAAGATAGAAGCACTTCGCTTCTCTTTCCTCGTTTCCAGCTACCCTACAATAGGTCCGTCTCACCCCGTTTTAAGACCGTCTGCCTGCCGCCGGTGTACAACGCATTCCAAATATATCTGACCTAAGATCCCTCGAATCCACCGCGGCACGTTTCGTGCACGTTTTTCGAAATCCCCTGTTACGCGTATGAGACTTTACATTCATGTATGTGTACAGGGACAGGTCTACATGGAAACTAAAGAAGAAGACATAAAAATGTAAACAACATCCTGAAGATTGAGACCCCTTTTGTTATCTTTAATAAGTTTCCGTCCTAAGTACAATTTCTATAAGCATTCTGTCTAAAGACGATTTTTGCATGAATATTATCTTCAACAGTACTTTGTTTTCTAAAATTATTACATAAAATAGAAGGAGGGATACGTTTTGGATCCGAATGAATTTCACATCCTTTTCACGGTTTTTCGCTTTAGCGATATTTTATTTTCTCAAATTATATCGCATGGAATAAGAAAAGTATGCGTTTCTTTCACGGTACTTTGCTCCTTATGTTCTTGCTAAACTATGAAAAGCCGCCATACCGTGCTTCCGTACCTGAACGCATCGAACGGACTATCGCCTTCGCCTTCGCATTTCGCAGGCGGGAGACATTACCCCGAAAATGGTGTGTGGTATGTTCCAAAAGTGCATTCCGCGGTAATGCACTCGGCTCGGGACCACGCCCCCATGTCCTTCCTCTGCCATGGCCACGGAGATTTCTCTCTGCTCACGTCCAGGGATCGCCTACCCTAGCACCCGCCGTGCTTTCTTTGTACGGTTATTTTTATCTTTTCCTTCGTGAAGCCAAGAGAGAACAGTCCGATATTACCGACCCCAAAACGGTGTAGCGAGAGAGAAACAAAGAGAGAGAGAGAGAGAGAGAGAGAACAATGCAACGAAAAATATTTATGGACAAATGGTCGATAAAATTACGGCAAATTTACAAACTTGATTGTTGGCTTCTGCCAAACTTTCCTTTTTTTTAATTGACAAGTTTTATTACATTTTCCGGATAATTTTGAAAAAACTCCAAAAGAAGCTCGTCATATCGAAGATTATGGACTTAAGATGCGCGACTCCGTATCTTAATTACCGATGATTTCCGCTTAAAGTGGACGCGTATAATCAACTGTTATTCTTTAATATAACAGCATCATATAATAAAAATTCATAAATTTTTTCTCGAAGGTAATACTTTAAGTCTTTGTCTGTTAATTCATTAATATCGGTTGCAATATTTAATTCATCTATTTTCGATTCTTATCACTCGTCATATATTTATTTTCACACATATCTCAATATATATACAGGGTGTCCGGCGTCAATCGCATCACCGGTCGTGTGCAGGTAGAGCGGATGAAATCGAGAAGAAAAGTCCTTTACCATTTTTTTCTATAACACTTAAAAAATGAGTTATATTATTGAGTAAAGTCTAACCAATCAGCCCCGATCTTTAGCCGGGCGCACGTCGGTGAGCCGCGCGCTGTGAAGTGTGCAGCGGCGCACACTATCAGGCGCGCGGCTCACCGACGTGCGCCCGGCTAAAGATCGGCGCTGATTGGCCAGACTTTACTCAATAATAACTCTTTTTTTAAGTGTTATAGAAAAAAATGGTAAAGGACTTTTCTTCTCGATTTCATCCGCTTTACCTGCACACGACCGGTGATGCGATTGACGCCGAACACTCTGTATATATTTCATCTCTTCTTATAAATTATTTCTGTATTATTTAACCTCCGTATACATATTTATTTTAATAAAATATAATTTTAACTTTAATGGCCAAAATTTTATTCGAGTAGCAACTTGACTAGGTATCGCGTTAAATCGCGGAAAGAGCCGCGCGCAATCAACGCGGCCAAGTCTTCGGATTGTTCTCTCGCTCGCTCGCTCGCTACGCTCTCGCTTCCCAGCCGACCGACCGACCGACCGACCGACCGACCGACCAACCAACCAACCAACCAACCGGGAATCACGTACTACGACACGAATCGGAGGAAATGGAATTTCCTACCAAGTCGTCGGCAGACCGGGCAGCCTGATGATGGGCTTATCGACGTCGCCGGCTTGGCCGTTCGTCAACCGCTTTACACGGGCACGGGTGCGAGCGAGCGCTCACGCACGCACGCACGTACGTACGTACGCTTTATGTAGGCGGTAGGCGTGTGTTGATAGCGCGAGGTGATGTTTGTTGCTAGCCGCCGGGTGATTCAGGGAGCCATCCGTGTCAAGGTACACCGCATCATCCGCGACGTCCATATGCAACGTTCTGTATTCTTTTTACAACCATCACGTGCACACGGATCGTATCGTACGAGCAGGAGTGTACACATGGAATGCGAAAACGCGCGCGCGATCGCTGGAACGACGAGAAACGGAGAGAGAGAGAGAGAGAGAGAGAGAGAGAGAGAGAGAGAGAGAAAGAGAGATAGGAAGGAGTAAGAGAAGAGCGAACGATAGCCGGGGACAATAAAAAAAAAAAAAGGAAAAGAAGCCGCGGATGCGCTCGTGTGCTTTTTATCGTTGCGCGGTGCTCTCTCGGCGAAACGAATGTCGGTGCGTGCGTACGGACATGTATCGTGTGCGTGGAAATGTGCGCGGACGACCGGCGAACGCTACCTCCGTTATGCGTGCGCGATTACGTACTTTCGCGATTTCGCTTAATCCGCAAACGACTTCTGTGCAGATCGGGGCGATTTGAATCTAGTATCGCAGTCGCGCGTACTTAATAACGCGTCGCTCTACGATCTCTATCCGGTCCGCTTTCGGTTGCACATCGATCTAATGCGATTGGCTGCGACAAAACGTTTATGTCCGGGCTTTTCCCGATGGCTTTGTGGATTATTCTTGGACAATATTTGATACGTTTGAAATAAATGTGTCGTAGCGAAGAAAATTTAGAAAAATCTGCAACATATGGGAGATAAATGTTCCTTCTTTTCTTAAGGAAGATTCAATTTTTCATTGCGGTATATGGTGATATTTTTGTATTTCCTATTTTATACTAATTTTATATTTTATGTATCTATTTCTAATGTATAATATAATTTTTATTATTATTAATTATATATACTGCCGAAAAATAATTTCAAGTTTTTCTAAAAATTATTAAAAGAAACAAATTTGTATTTATGTTATATCGAAGATACCGAAAATATAAAAATGCAGGCACAATGTCTTGCAGAGATCTTCTTTATACTATCTAGGTAGAAACCTGCGTGTATCTTGAAGACGTATATTTTTGTATAAACATATTTGACTTTTAGTTTGAAAATCCTACGCACAAAGGACTTATTCTATGAAAAGAAAAGAAAGAAAACAGATGCATCTTTTTGCTTTTTTTCTTTTGAATTTTCAAATACCGAGAAATATATTGTATATACCTAACGGTACCATTGGTAACTATAAGTAATTTTCGAAACGAAACTGGCCGCTGGCCGGTCTTATAGTTAGTTCGCTACCTGATGTAAGCCGATAGAAACGTTCGAGTCGAGTCGCTGGTCCACTAGTACTAAATTTGCTAGCAAAAAGCATCCATGTGTCGCATCCCAGTGAAATTGTTCGTACTTGGAGACAAAGATATGCGACGGTATCTGGATGATACAAGCGTGAGTTCTCTTTGTGCGTTATGTGAGATTAAAAAAAGTTATCGATCAGCATTTGTTTCATTTTGCCAAGGACAATGGAAGGACGATATTTGATACAGTGAACTCCTAAGTAAGTAATATAATTGGATTTTTCCAACATTTTAGACTTAGACGAATATAAAACGCCATAAAATTTTTGATGTAATAGAATGCTTGGTAAAGTAAATTATCTCAATTTGTTCAGCGTATAAAATTTTATAAGAAAATTGTTAGTTCTTTAATTCGAATGATTTTAAAAAATCATCGACCACTGACACTGAGCGATACACGATTTTCTTATCTAAGCGGAAAGACAAGTTTGGATAAAACAAGAATTCGTCCTCATACGAACGCGAATGTTTAAACATTCCGTCCTGCGTCGCGCGGAAAACGAGGCATCCGATCTTAATTGAAGAATATGTCGGGAGCACAGACGCGATCCTATAAATTTCATGCTTTCCCAGTCTTCTCACCATCGTTCCTTCCCGCTACGCTGCCAATCAAAAGCGTGCTCGTAGATCACGCGCGACGTGAAAGTTTTACTCGCGATTACTCTCCCCGAAGTCAATTAACAGCGAGTGAATTCGTTTATCGTCGGGTAATCCGCGGTCCCGGACCTGGGCCAAGCGAAGTACTCTTGCGTGTGCGAGCGTGAACGCGCGCGCGCGCGCGCTCCAAGTTAATTCCGACTAATCGACGTAGGTTCGTACTTCGTCACTAAGGGTGGAGAAGCTGATCCAAAGATAGGCACAAAGTCAGGGATCTCTGGCATCTCTTTATCCTCCCGCGCGCCTTCTCTTCTCCGTCGTCGTTCTCTCCGCTGGTTTCCTCCGCTTGCTCTTCTCCGACTTCGTTCCGACTCTCCTCCTCGGCGTAATTAAATCTGTCCCTGAAAATATCCAGAACCCCAGTCGACCGGATTCGCCGATTATCCCGAAAATTGACGATCGTCTGAATTGAGACCGGATGCGACGCTCCGTTGGTAATTATACCGAACGTCGTACATTTCATTATTCATATACGTAGAGCGAGAGATACGCGGATAAGCGGCTGCTCCCGCCTCTTCGTAGCGAGCTAGTCTCGGAGTAACTGAGACGATCCGGCAAATTAGCCGCGAGACCGTCCGAAAGGGCTTCAAGCTCCCGAATTTCGAACCTACCTCAAGCTACGTAATTGACAAGAAATATAATATCGACTGTTTTCTACCACCGTTTTAAACCCGTGTGATCTACTGTTTTAAAATTTTCATACGTAAATATTGGCATAGAGTCAGTAATAAAATAAAAGTAATTCATCTCATCATCGGCTTTCCCGATGATAATCGATAACCCGAGTCGATGCGATCGAGTCGACGACTCGATCGTGGCCACGCGATAAAACGCCATATGATTAATTTATGAGGTAAAGGCGAGAAACGGGGAAAATACGGCATGGAGATATATCGAGTTTTTGAGCGACTTTAAAGTGTTGAGAGATAAAGTTTCTTTTTCTCGCCGGGAGATGCTCCGATAAGAAAAATCGATGCGCGGCGAGTTAAACGCCGCGACGCATAATGAACGCACTTGACGCGACATTTTCTACGACAGTCGGCAGAACGCAAGAGAGACGAGAACGGCGATCGGCCAGTTCGCAACTTGCCACCCGGTATTAATGCCCAGACGTGTATATATGTGTATATATATATATATATATATATGTACGTGCACGCATATATGCGCATATACCTGTCCAATTCCGAACAAGGGAGCGTACATAGAGGGTTGGCGGTGGCAGGCTACATTGGGGGTTGTGGTGTCAATAATACATCGCGCTCTTCGTATATAGGTGACTCGCCAGCGTTGCACCGATGGACGCTTGAGCTCGAACAAGGAAGCTAATTAAATAAACATTAAGTATTTCCACCGAGGATATAATGCTCTTATAAGGCTATTTTTATACGATATAAAATATGCGTAAAGTTTATTAAAATTTCGTGTAAAAATTCTTTTATATATATGTATGTATATATCCCTTCTGATATTATTGAAATTATATAATAGTTCATTAATAAAACGATATATAATTTCTTCGAAAGCGAGAAATAGAATCGTATAATTATTATGTCAATATATTTTTAGAATATCGAACTTCTTTTCATCTTGGGAGTTTGTTGGTCAAAATTTTATCGTTTGTAGCCATCGCGTCGCGTCTTCTCCGCGTGACTACCTCGTCGCGCTGGTCGAGTGTACGGTCTCCACCCTTCCATCCCCCGCCACATCGCACACGTGCGCTTAATGTATGTCCGTTCAGGTGCGGTACATATATTAGCAAGTACCCCCATACCATATATGCGTGCACGATACCTACGATCGTATACAGACATACGCAGGCCTCGTGTGTGTGATATATGCCTCGGCTGTACGTGGCGCTTGAGTGGAATTGTGTGGTGGACGGGTGGGTGGTTTGCGCGGGCAGAGGTAGACGATAGTTTATTCAGTGGATTATTGACGGGTTGTGTGTTCGCGTTCTCTCTCTCTCTCTCTCTTTCACATACAGACACACATTCTGTCTTTCCTTCTCGCTCTCTCTATACAGTTACATACGGCATACTCAAAATAGCCCCCGGACAACCCCTGGCGATGGCATTTCAAAATATCGACCTTTTTGAATTTAACGCGCGTCGTAACTCGATACCATACGTACACACACATCGATACACGTGACTCGCAGAAACCGACTCCGATCGCGCTAATGATGCCGCGGGCATCGAGTGTTCCCTTTCTCATTTGTAATCGAACGTTGGCATGTCAACGTTCTACATTGGCATTCGGGAAATGAAGAGGATTGGGTTGTGTCCTAGGAATCCCTTCCCCCCCCCCTCTCTACAGAAATTTTCGCAAACATATCACCATTACAAAATGTACTTGCACGACGATTAAAGTGCGGATCACTCTTTCACATTATAATGCCAAATGGTTATTTGATAATTTCAAAAGTTAACGAAATATAGCGGCTTTTCATTGACAGAGAGAGAGAGAGAGAGAGAGAGAGAGAGAGAGAGAGAGAGAGAGAGATATCGAGTGTTCTTTAAAAATAAAAAGAAAGAAAAACTACGGGATTGTCAAATCAGAGATAGAGACACGGGATAATTAATTTTAATTCGCCGATCACGCATATAAAAGCAGACGGCGAGTCTCTAGTTACGGGTACCTACTGGCCTCTCTCTCTCCTCCTGCCATCTCACATACACGTGCGAAACACGCGTGCACGTGTTTACTTGTGCATTCGCGTGATATCTCGCATCATCAAGGTAAGCCGACCGCCAGGACGGAAGAGGGGAGAGAGAGAGAGAGAGAGAGAGAGTAAGAGAAAGAGTAGTGCGATTTTTTTTTTCTTTTCATCCGGTCGTCGAATACACACATATACTCGCACACATAAGACGTATACGAGGAATAACCGCGTCACGGATATACGCGCATACATGTGCTATCCAGACCGGGGACCTAAATGCACATGAGAATTTACACTCGCGCGCCTTGTCGAGTTGATAGAGATGGGTCCGCGTAATTGCCGGCAGCCAAGCGCAGTGTTAGCGACCACTTCCGGTTCACGTATCCGCTCCTGCAAACACCTTCCTTTCGCTTAAAATGCATCCAAAGCGAATGCACTGCGCGATATCATGAAAACGTGCGAGACCATTCGGTGCGCGCGAGCGCGCTTCTCGATTAGAGAATTTTCTATTATCGCCGTTACGCGTTAACTCTATTATATCGAACGTTGTGCGTATCTTATAATTATTTGTTAAATATACATGAAATCCACGCGCACATTAATTGATACAAATCTGTAATCGAATAAAGTGATTTGACGAATCCGTAACGCAATAATCGGCTGTATAAAGAGTTTCAAATTATATAATTTTACAATTTTAGTTATTTCATAAAAATAATACCGAATCGCACGATTGATAAATCATTTGATCGTCGTGACATTGTTCGATGTTGATCATAGGATTTTCGTGTTCTCTTCGCATATATGGTACTTTCCGGTGTGTCGTACTTAGGGTTACACGTCGCGCCGAAACGAGAAGTGACGCGAAAAGTTGAGGAGGATACGCGGCCCATGTGTCGCATCTGCGTTCGGATATTCGCACGTGCGTATACATACACATTGCGGGACAACGTGCGCGCGCGACCGCGTGCACGCGGAGAAACGTGCAAGAGAGGCTAACTACATGGAGTGGCGAGGTTTCGCGCGAATCGATGGCTAATAGCCTTCCCGCTGTAATTAATGCAACAAGTTGATACCTAACACTTATCTACGGTACGGTACGCTGCCGCGCGGCTTTAACGGTTAACCCACGACGAGTTTCCGAACGAGTATAGCGTGTATTATATATAGTTCATGGTACACAATGACACGGGAATAAAGGGCGGCGCAACCCCTCGCGCCACGAGCGATTTATCAAATTGTTTTATCTTCCCCTACTAGGTGAGCTGTCTCTCTTCTGGTGGATAGCGCGGCGGATAGGACGTCAGTGCCAATAGAGAGGATAGAAAAACGAGTATAGAGAGAGAGAGAGAGAGAGAGATAGAGAAGGGCGGAAAGGGGTGAGAGGGAGAAGGCGGAAGGTGTTCGCGGAAGTACGCGGAAAACGAATATGTTTTTTTGCAAACTCAATAAAAACGGGTGCGCTTGTTCGCCCCCCCCCTCTCTCTCTCTCTATTTCTTTCTGGTTCTCTATCTCTGTCCCGTTTTTTTTCACCTCTTTCGTGATTTTTTCTCCAACTGCGCACAGAATTGAAAAATATTCGATACGGTATTTCGACACGAGCTTTCCCCTCGCAGCATAGTTATGGCTGCACGCTTTTAATTGATATTACATATCGCACGCGTCGAAATTTACCGGCGATAACTGCCTGTTCATTCGACATATGTGCGTCCGACTGCATACTGACCGGCACGCGCCAAAATTGCGTAACAAAAAAAAAAAAAAAAAAAAAGTGTTAATGATAAAAAGAGGCTTGTTGCTTCTAACTCAAATATGTGCTTTGAAAAAATCCTTGTAAAAACCGACTAATTGTCATATCGTATTTATATTTGCAAGACATGATGTGTAATAGTAGTATCTTAAAAATATCAGTGTACTGTATATCGATTCTTGTCATTTTAAGAGCTGTCATTACATCTCCCGGTAGTGTTTGTAATTAATTTGATAATTACTCTTCTAATCATCTCTTTGAACGTCTTATAAGTTAGCGGAACAAAATGAGCAGAATCAATTCCAATTATTTTTATTTGTTTCTCATTTGTTGCTAAAAAGTTGTCAAAGAAAAAAATTTCTTGCTCTCGAAATATACAACTTCCAAATTTGTTGCTTGCAAAATAAGTATAAATAAGTAAGTTTGCACGCTGTGTGGTTTTCCGGCATTATTTATATTTATTTTGCAAGCAACAAACTCGGAACTGGCACATTTCGAGAGCAACAAATTCGGACAATATCAATTCAGTCAGTATCAAATTTAAGCGAGCAACAAATTTTTTTCCAACGGTTTACTCTTGTAAGCTTACACGCTGTGCCGTTTTCCGGCATTATTTATACTTATTTTGCAAGGAACAAATTTGAAAGTTGCATATTTCAAAAGCAACAAATATATCAGTAGCAAATTTAAGCGAGCAACACATTTTTTTCTGATGGTTTACTCTTGTAAGTTTGCACGCTGTGCAGCTTTCTGACATTATTTATATTTATTTTGCAAGCAACGAATTTGAAACTTGTATATTTCGAGAGCAACGAATTGGCAACAAATTCTTATATTATTGTTATGTACAATTTTGTTGCTATGTACTATATACATTGTCCCGCTAACTTAATCTTCTTTTAGCGGATCATTTTTTTTTTTTTTTTTTTAACTTGCAGAGCGACAAATATTTGTCTTTGGCAAGTTTTTAGCAACAAATGAGCAACAAATAAAAATATTAATTAGAATTGATTCTGCTCATTTTGTTCCGCTAACTTATAAGACGTTCTCTTTGATATGTCGAAGATTGAAAGAGAAAAATCAATATTCCAATGGAGCTGATTTAATTTCTTATCAAACTTGAGAATCTAATTCGTCTAACGTTTGATGCAATCGTAATTTACTAGAACGTTTAGGATATTCTTGCCATCACAGTTTTTAAAGTATGAAAGATGTTGTAACATTTCTAAAATAGATAAATAGTTTTGCTTTAATGAATTACAAGTTTATATATTACTTCAAATCAATCTTTTAAAATTTAAGAGCATTCTTGTTTTTTCCCCAAATATTATCTTCTTAAAGCTCGAGATATTATTAATATATCTGTATTCTTTCTATTCAGCGATCTGTACGATATATATCGATATTAAAGTTTGGCTAATTTTTAACATAATATCTTAATGAGAGCTGAATGAAAATAGTGGAATAATTTTGAAAATGTTCATTTAAAGTCGAAATTTATTTTACACAACGCCTATTTAAAGATAGTGTCCTCTTGAAAGCGCGCCAGGAGATTAAATATGCGGCTAAAGTTGCCGGGGAAGTCCGCGTTGCAGCCCTTTCGTTGCACCATGCCGCGGTAAAGAGGATTTCGAAACACCTATAGACTGGGGGCTAACGTCGGATTTGGCAGGCTCCGCCACCGCCGCTGCCCTTATCCAGACACGGGAATAAAAGCGCCGATTCAACCCCGCCGTAACCTCAAAACTCGGAACACACAATTAGCCAATCGGTATACATCCAGCGGATACCGCGGCCAATTCTTAAGGACCTTCCATCGAACATTAAATGCAAGCCCCATTTTCGCGGTGGTCTGAAAGAAACGAGGGAGAGGATTGAGAGGGAGGAAAGGGATGAAAGGAGCGCGGGTCGGTTTCAACCACCCCAAATGGGACTTTGCGCAAACTTTCTGGCAAGGACTCTCCTTCACTCGCTCCCCTCTTTTGTATATGCGAATACACCTGCAGCTGCGTCCGAATCGACAGCGGGGGAAGATCTCGCGGAGGGTTGGGGAAATACTGGCGGGGGAAAAGTAACGAGGGGTGGGTCACCATATAATTACCGTTAATTGAATTCTTAGCGGAGCTCGTCCCCGTTCTACCACCTAGATGTGTAACGAAGACCTGCGAGAGTTTTCACGTTATTAAAGGGCGTAACGCGCCCTATATATGTGTGGCGAAAATTTGCACCACTACTTGCAATTAGCTACTTGTTCAGAATTTTATATTTATATATTTAAAATTTAAATAAATTATATATATATATATAATAAATAATTATGATAAATTAAATAAATAAAAAAAAGAAAAATAAATTGTTCGAATTTTTGAGCAAGAACTTTATTAAATTATGACGAAAAGAATTTTCCGTCCATACGTATATTGTATTTAAAGATTAATCTTAATGCATCGAAGAAATGATGGAATGTACTTTGTGGAGAATGATTCGGTAGATATGCCTCCTCGAACAAATTCGTTTTTTTTTTCACGCTTGTGGTTTATCCATATTTGCATGCGCGCGTATAAACTGTACATTCAGTTGCGTGCTGGGTTGGGTCGCCGGCATTGTTCGTACTTAAGTAATGGTTATTCATCGCGAGTAATTCGTAGGGAGAGAGAGAGAGAGAGAGAGAGTATATGTGTATGTTTGTATGTTTATGGATTTGTAATGGGTAGCACGGCGAATGAGAGAGAGAGAGAGAGAGAGAGAGAGAGAGAGAGATCGAAATCTGATGCCATTGGGTCACCAAATTGCCTGTCGATAATTTTTAACAAATGACGCGAATAAGAATCGTGGTAAATAAGATTGAATTGAATTCATAGTACGATTGTGTAATTCGTTGAAAAATTTGGTTTATCATACAGTTTTATAATTTCTGTAGTTTTAAAATATAAGAGATAAAGAAAAATGTACTGGGGTGTAAAGGTATAATACTCGGATATTACTCATCTTTTGCAACGACGCGAAAGCAAGAATGATAACAAATGTCTTGGAAATGCGATATTAAAGTCCATAAGTCATTTCACAGAAGACTTTTATAATTGTCACAAATTATAATTGCGAAATTTTAAGTATCCGCAAAAAAATATTAAAAAATTTTTAATTATTTAAATATCAAACTCTGTGAAACTTTTAAAAATTCTGCCCGATACACGTGGTTCATATCAATCGACGACACTCTAGAAATTCTAGATATTAAAGCAGATATTCGATTAGTTAATAAAATCGAGAATTCATTTTGCCGCATGCTCTTTTTCGTGGAAGATATTACTTTACACGAGCAACGTATATAGAAGGTTTTTTTGATCACGCTAGGAAATAGTTAAATCATTGAAATCTATCGCGGAAACTTATTAATATAAATCGTAAATAATTACGCCCTTCCCTCTTTATACGCAGAGAGACTTAATATTGTTAACGGGCTGTGTATACCGCGATAACAAAAGACCACGGATGCATAAAAAAAAAATTAGGAATAATCTTTAAGATGTGTTAAAACACGCCGCATGTGTATCGAATCATATAGCGGGAACTTTTCGCTTTTCGTATTTTTACTTCGGTGAAACGCAGCGGAGCGATCTCCCCGAGAGTCAGTTTACGATGCGGCCGCGATGCCCGCGGCTCCGATCTCTTTCTCGGCGACGCAGCATGCATTTCGTTTCGCGAATGTCAGAGGTAACGTTCGTTGGAAGTCGGTCTTCTCTCGCAGGAAGCTCGCGAAACGATGCGCGACGCGGCGGCGACCATGGAAATAAAGTCGGAGTGGAAACCGGCGGACGGTTGGTTCTTTGAGGAAATGAAAGATGAGAAGCGGGATGACGGGCGCGAGCGAGAGAAATAAAGAGTCGCACTCTCTTGCCGTTTGATTGCGCGCGATGTATGACACTGTTCAAAAAGCGGAAAAAGATAAACGTTTACGTATAAAGAATAAAGTGGATATCAAAATCAGATGTCACAATCGAACATTAATATCGAGTTTTATATTTTAAACGATGATACTTTAAAAATTGATGAAAATAAAATCTCTGTTTTATTTACAAAAATACATATATTTTCCATGTGGACTGTGTCTTTAAATTAGAGGAAAGAATTTTTTTTTTTTTTTTTTTTTTTAACACATTTGTGTTTATAAATTGCTGAAAATATTTTACGAATTTGAAATTCCGCATAAATTCGAATGAAAAAGGCGAAAGAAGATGTATCTATGCTGTACGGTTTGATTCTCGGAGAAACGAAACCTTTCATGCCGCCTTTCTCCGTTATTTTCACGAAGGAATCCTGTCGATCTTACACCGTTACCAGAAATATACTTTTAGAAGCAACTACGCGAGCTCTATTTCACGATAAAACCACCGTATCTCATCGCCCGCAACGTTCTAACTCTTTCACTTCATCTAATCGATCTAATCGATCGTAAAAACACATCAATCTCCGTATAAACTTTTCGTTGCCATAGTCAAAAGAGTCGTGTAATTACACGTTGAAAAGAATTCAATTAATTAAAAGATCGATTAATTTGCATTAACACACGCGCCTTCTTTTTTCTTTTCAGGTAAGTTCGAAAGACAAAGATACGTGGTCGCTCCCGTTTTATGATCCTAATGAAACAAAGGTAAGGCTAATTTATCTATCGTGGAAGAAAAGATTTTTAATCGGACGTATCTCGACGACGCGTCAACCTTTAGAATCATCTCTGTCGCACGCGCGATTGATATAGTATCGCAAAACGGATTTCTCGATGATTTCCTCGTCATCGAATCTCCCCGTGTTTGCATCCGTCGAATTTTTCTTTCGTCGTACAGTATAGTAGCGGTAAAGTCATTTAGGAGGCTCGATCGAGAGTGCGGCAAAATTGAAAATTGCCATAATGCTGCGGTAGTTATGGTAATGCCCCGTAATATCGGCGTGCACGGTCATAGGGCGTGATTCGAAAGGGGATTTTTTTACGCTGGATTTTTATCACATATCCACGTAAGTCTCGGACCAAGTATCGAACAGGTATTCAATTACTCTCCAGGAGAGAGTAACATAGTAATTCGCCACCTTTCTTTCCCTCCGTAATTCATTCCCCGCTTTACAATCGATCGCCGTAATCATTAACGCTCGTAATCACTCGATCAAAATTTGGAATCGATTTATCAGCTGCATTAATTATTCGGAGAGAATTCGCATGCTCTTTCGTCGCTCGCAATCTAATCAGAATCTAAACTCAATTCGCAACGAAACGCGATCGTGATTATAAAATGGCAATGAAACGACGCCTGAAGGTCATAACTGTTCTAGAACTGTACGCCTTCCTTTCCCGCGCCCCGCGTTTCAGTAAAATCATCAACATCTCTGTAGCCCCGCAGGTTTAATCTGGCAGCGGCGGATTAATTATGCCGTGCGAACTGCGATTCTAGTGTCTTACTAGCGCGAGTGCATTAATCACGTTCCCGCGGTGCCGTTATTACGGGGCGAGTCGGAGATAACTTATCACGCCTAATATCATCGATCCAGAGACGCACCCGTGCCGTTTTGCATTTCGATTATGTACCACGCGCACGCCGCCGCTGGGCGCGCGCGCGCGCGCGCGCGGGTCGGGATACTCCAACCCTACGACGGTAGGCATCGGTGCGACATTGATGCGTACTGCATCGCTACATTTGAGATGCGACTAATTGAAATCTACGATTGTGAACTTTGATGTCGTCGAAACGAGATAGGTGCGATACGAAGCGATACAAAGAAGCGACGCATTAACGTACTTTCGACGTACTACCATCATTTAACGTGATTCTGAATTTAATGCGTAATTTATTTTTTAATTTTCCGAGCTAAATTAAAACGATAAATAAATTTTTACATCAATCGAAATCAAGGCTATGGACGTAATCCAATAGCGAATATAGAAAAATAAATAGCTTACGATTAATCAATATGTGCAACATATGTAATTATGATAAAGAAATGAGGTATATAATATATAGAGGAGACTATCTCTAATGCCTCCTAAAGAAAGGATTCCCTAGCTGGCAATCCATCGCGTGATCGCTAATTCCTAATCGTGCGTGCTTTGTCCGACTATACCTGGTATTGATTTGTGGAGGAAATGGTACTACTTCATCCACAATTTGGAACATCCGCTAGTCATCCCGATTTCCGCCTGGATTTCCTCCTTGCATTCCGCTAATCGTTATGTCTATCAGGAGATTCTAAAGGTTTCTGCGTTAGCAGTCACTATCAACTATTGCCTGATATCAGCCAACAGCGCAATTAGCTCTAATCATGGTTTAAACGAGTCGTTGTCTCTATTTATATCATAGGATTCATTATACACAAGATTATTATAAAATTAGTTTTATTCCGATATCTTTCGAAAAAGATCATCAATATTCTTCTCAATGAGAATAGTATTTTAAATAATTAAACTAAAATAAAACTTATAAAATTAAATTTATAAAATGTAAATAATTTAATCTTAAATTAATTTTAATTTATAAATAATTAGAAGACGTGTCAATTGTTTACATCCTTGTAATAAATTAATTAAATGATCGATCGCGAGTTTATTTCAAAAAGTTGAGAATCGATTACGATTACTTTGTAGCTTGTCCACCATAAAATGTCACGAAAAGTTTCTCAAGAGTCGGGTAGATTGGTTAGCCAATATCTCCTCTCTCTCTCCCTCCCTCTTTCTTTCGCTGCGCATATATCTATACATATGTGTTGGAGACGAAGGTGCAACTAATATGGTAGAGCGTCATCGTCATTCAGCGTTCATGTCTCGGCTGGATCGGCGCGTGTAGATGATTAAGCTCTTTAAGCACGTACCGACTTAACATCATGCGAGTATTTTTCGAACGCCAAGTACGTGAACTTGGGGAATGAAACGCAGACTAAGCGTGATTTACGAGCGGTGGGGGGGGGGGGATTCACAAGGAAAGTGAAAGTATTTTCGCAAACACTGATATTTTTATCTACGGATATAATTGAATATTTTAGAAATGAAAAAATATATTTTGAAATGCACGTCCTTCGCGAAACATCAAGGATAGGTGGTAGATTACGAATTCTTCGAATGTTGCATTCGGATCTTGCATCGTGATCAAGTGAAATAATTTGGATTGTATAGGATACGCGAAACAAATTTAAATGACATAAAGTTATCGCGTTTACAAGGGTATAATTAAGACGTATTCGTTATATGTAAATCTTCTCACCGCGGCTTTCATACGGCAGTTCCAGAGGAACGTCTTTGCGCGTAAAAAATTACCTGACCACAAGAATCATCAACTCATTGATCGCGTCCAGGTTTTTTCACGCGAGTCCTCTTATATAAAAAGCCGCCTGTATTTGATTTTAACGGATGTCGATACACTCGCCGCACACTCGAATCTCTCAGCGTCACTCCAACGAAATGCGAACGAATAACGAGCTTACGAATTATTCGCGGCGTCGATCGTAAATCATAGATCGATACGCGTTTCAGCGCGTGTCCCGCTTAATCGTAATCTCGTAAGTGCCTCGCCCTGTTGATTTTCGAAAAGTCAATGCAGACATTTTTTTTTTTTTTCGAGCAGCTTTAGCTCGGTCGCGATACGACACTCTACGCGGGAGATCGATACATAACGCGAGACCCGAAGCCAAACCGTACGTCGTGTGGCATAAAAGACAAGGTTAGCCTTGCAAAAGCGTATGCACGAGTGCATACGTGCGCGCGTCACGTACACATCCGTCTCCGATAGACATTTAAACGCGTATTGCACATGGCATCGATATTACTTCACTTCACAGGGAATCCACGTTATCGCGCGTTATATACACAATGAAAGAGGGGAGGGAGGTCTCAAGTACGAGATACGCATTAAGGTATCTCCATAACGGGTTCTCGTGTTAGAACGATGCAATGTATGCACGGATGCACGTAGGTAGATGCATCCGTTCGCGTGCATGGGTGCGTGTGTGTGCGCGCGCACGCACATGGACGATGACCGTACGAAAACTATCAACTACCGACAGTCGCTCTTCTACACCACCGCCAGCAACGCCCACTCTCCTAAAGTTGCCAAGATCTTTGACAATGAGTCTCGACACGACAGCGGCTCTCATTCGATAGCTGAACGGTAACGAAGCGAATCTCGGCGAAATCGATGATCCGAGAACGGAAGCGACTCTGAACGCTGTGGAAATGAGGTCGGATGCCTCCGGTCTCTTCGGAACGCCAACAAAAACCAGAGGCGGCTTCTTCTACGTCAACGTTCCAATCTGCTCCGTGCATCTATTCTGACTTAGACCTCGTTCTACAAGATTTATACAGAAATTTTCAAATTTCACATAAACTACGTCAAGAGTTTCAATAATACCTTTTTTTTTTTCCCCCTCCTGGAAATATACGTGTATAGCGTTATTTGTATCGTATGTCTTTAAAACTTTCCTATATTCGCTATAAAGATAATTTATAGCAATTTGGCTTCTCAAAGAAGCTTCTCAAATTTAGCACACGCAATCCTACGAAAGATGATGAGAAAATCTATTAAAACTCGAGCTCGATATGCATCAACGTCATTTGCGCCATTGCAAAGAAAGAAAGAAAAAAAGAAAGAAATATTCGCGTCGGGTGCAGTTTTATGTAGCTCTCGGTTCTGCTATGACTTGTTGTAATATTGCGCGCTGTATGCTCTAAAGGTTGGCACACGCGTCGCTTCTCGATGCTAAGGGCTATTTTCATGACAAGGGTTGGGCGCGACACCAGAAACATCGTACCCTTTCGGACCATATTACGGCGCGTAGCCTGTGTGTACCCTATATTACGCTTAATCGCCTCCATTATTTACGGGGATTGCAGAATGTAGCCGAGGCGCCGCGTCTCTATGATGTGGTCTCAGTTCAGAATCATCCCCCGTATTCGCCTGTTTATACAAGTTTTTGCGTTCAAACGTTCCAAGGAAAATTAAACTGGCGCCAACAAAATATTCCAACGTTCACGTCATAAGATATCGGCGATAATTTATATGTATATAAAAAGCCTGTTTGATTCGTTTCTATCAATTATTATCAGCAACAAAATCTGTCGTTGATAAAATCGAAACCTCTGTGTCATTAATTTCAAAATGCATTTTTTATGAAGCCGCAAAATTGATGTCTATGGTATATATTGGGAAAATATGTATTTAAAATAAATTGAAAGTAGATGGGTTATTTTATTTTAAGCATCATCGAAAGCTTTATCGAAAACGTCATTTAGATATTTCTAATAAACATGATTAAATTCATTAAATTCTTTGTAACAAATAACTATAGAGTACTAAACGTTAAACATTGCCATAATATTCTACATTAATGTACGAAAAAACATTACATCAACTTAATACGCATTTCTTTTCGAGGAAGAAAAATCGGCGAAGAGGAAGTCGCTCATTGTCAGATAGTACAAAGAGAGACGTCTCTCTCGGCTTGTCGGGAGACCGCGATGTTCTATTTCGGGGGCGGTTTCGGGCGTCACGCGAGAGACGCGACGCGGGGGGAACGTCTCCCCTAAAAAGTCAATTATTTTGCCAGTCGCGCGCACGAATCGACGCGGGAGATCTTTTTAGCGATGACCGAGATGTATGGGCGCAACTTTCACACGTGGGCTCCCGCGGGAGCGTATACGCAATGCGCGCGGTCTAATTATATCTCACTTTGTTCGAGTACAACGCACCTTTCGACGCGCACCCGCTGTGTCCCTCCTCCTTCTCCCCCCTTTTGTCTCCCCGTCGTGCGCTACCTTCTCCACCACCAACTCCGTTGCTGATCTCCCATCTCCTTCCCGTCGCGCGAACACTCTCTAAACGCCGACCGACGATTGGACGTATGCCAAATCGAACACGATCGCTCGTTAACTCGAGTCGCGATTTACGTAAATTTCCTGTTTCGCCTAACGCTCCTAGGCGATGATCATCTCGAACTTGTCTCCACTGAGAAATATTATTATAAACGAAAGATTCCACAGAATCAAGGTGTTCGTTTTTGCTACATATGTACGGAGTGAGTATAAAAGATACGCAAAGAGTACTTCGAAGTTACCGTCCATCTGTTCTAATTTTGGAATTTTGGAATGTACACAAATAAATGTTTTTTTTCTGCACTTTCAAAAATGCTTTCGTTCGAAGAAAGATTTTACTCTAATGCACTGTTTTGTTATATTTTATCGGAATTTTGCTTTCCACATATGTGGAAGACTGAATCCACTAAACTCTTATACACATATGTATATATCGTACTGATGAAAAATATTTAAATAATATTTCTAGTGTTTCTCGAAAACGAGAGAATTACTGAAAAATATAATTAATATTGAAAGTATGCTATACTTTGATAAATTAATGTATTTGAAATGCTTTAAAATTATTCTTTTCTTAAATCTAAACCGAGATCTTATTCGGTTTAGCAATCCAATCTAATCTATTTAAAGCCTCATTAAAGTTCTTCCGAATGTGTGCGCATCGTCAAGATCTACTATTCTTCTCCATTATCAGCGAAAGAGAAAAGATGCGAGACCAGGACTTTATGAAACCTCCCGCTCGACCCGCTTTTACCTCCTTCGTCTTCTCCTTCTACCCTGTGAAACTCGAACGAGCGTGCATCCTCGTGACTCGTCTTTCGTTTCGAAAATCCCGAGTGACCTACTACCCCGCTGACTCGCTTTACTACCCCGGCGAGACGGCGTGATGGCGTGCAACGGAAAAAAAAAAAAAAAAAAAAGGATAATACGGCGGGATATATGAGGCAGCGTCGGCACCATGTTGGTGCAGGAGGAAGAGGAGGCTGGCGGGAAAAGGGTTGGAAGAGGAGAGGGCCCGAATCGTTTAACGAGTCCATCGCGCGAACGCGACGTGAAATGAGCAGCTAATCGATAGTAGTTCATTGAGTTTCAGTCGCGCCGCGTACGTCGATTCCCCTCGCTCGGTCTTCACCCCCATGCGTCATCTCTCCCCGTTCAACCCCGTCGTCTCCATACACACCCTGTAGATTTATCGTACGCATTCGCGGCTAGCGATGGCGTCGATATCGCGTACCCACTCGACGGATAGAGATACTTGTTTGAAAAGTGTGAATTCTTGAAAAACTCGACAATTTTAACGCAGTAATATGATTCGAAAAGTTACAAACTTATTACACTTAAACTGTAACTTATAAACCTGCTGGTAACTCGCATACCTTCACTTGATTTCAATTTGCTCCGTCAAGTCTCCTCCTACCTAGCTCTCTAGGAAGCAATTATTCTTATATGCTCATCTTTAATTTTATTCATTGAATCGTGAGTTCTAAAAGCCGATTCGCACACTTTTCATTGTGATACGCTTGGGACGTAACATCGATATTTTTGGATTGATAAATTCTACAAGATCGATAGAGAATTGCACACGAATTGTATCGATTCGAAAGTTATTCTAATTTCTTGATAATTCCTCTGGTTTGCAGAGATTATCCTTGCGCTCAACTATTCTATAGCTTTCCCGGAATACGAGTTCTCAGCTTTATGAACTCCGTGGAGTTTATCGTTAATTACTATACAAGCTAGAGATATACCAAAGTCATAACGATAATAAAATTGAGTTAACGTTAATATTTTTATCAGATAGTATCTTCTAGATTTCTCTGTAACTATTATCTAAATAATAAAGCGCTTTCTCGACACGCACATGTTATTCAATTGAAACAAATTAAAATTCAAACAGTTTTTTTTACACTTTTATACAATTTACCGTTTATAACATAGATCGCATCACATTTTTTTTTTTTTTTAAATGCATGATATCGCGATGGCTTTCGAATAAATTATCCGATTAACTCAAAAGTTTTAGTTGCACGCGTGCGATCGAAAGCCATCGCAAACCCGATGTCGCGCCAACCCCTTTTCTCTGTCTGATCCGGCGCAAATCACCACCCTCTGCGTCTCTCCTCCCTGCCGATATGTACGCTGTGTCAATCGTCTCTCTTTCACCCCTACTTTTTGTCCGCGCGATATTCTCGTCGGTGATGCGAACGGGGGCGCCGCGTGCTGCACGCCGACGCATCAACGCAGCAGCGGTGGCGGGTGGCGGGTGGCGGGTGGCGGCGGCGGCGGCGGTGGCGGCGATGACGGCGAGACGCGAGGGAGGAAAAGGTCACGTGGGTTATCTGGCCGTTCCGTGCGAGAGCGTGTGCGCGTCTTACGTAGCGCGTCAGTCGACACGGCGACTCCGATGAGTCCGCGGCGGTTTAAATATAAACGCCGACGCTCATCCGTACCGAAAACGATTGTCATCGTCGTCATCGTCACCGTCGTCACCGTCGCCACCACCGCGATTCCTTTCCGGCACACCTCGAGTACCGGATGCGGGTCACGCATCAGTGAGTTTCTCCGCTGAGAGGGTCCGCATCGAGCCAACTGCGGGCTTTATTTTTACACCCGGGGAAATTAATGGAGCAACGAAAGCGCGCTATCGGAATAATCACGGAGTTTTATCGCGATCGCATTTCTCGATAACTCATGTCGGATTTATCAATGGGATCGTTCGTCCCTCGCAGCTTCCGTTGAAAATACATGGTCGTCGTGTACAAAGAATCTCGAGACATATATTTATTTTGAATAAAATCATTTCGAATTTTTTCGTGGAAACATCAATTTTACGCTCAACTATCCCTTTTCTCTTTCGCACTATTTAAAACAATTAATCCAAATTTTAAATATATCTTTCTTGTAAATTCTAAGAGAAAGCATCTCACAAGATTTATTCTCCGCGGGGGTGGTCGCGTTGCTGCGCTGATAATTTCAGTATAACTCATATTACATGTAGGTAGGGATCATATCCGGCTGGGAGCGTATCGCGTGCGTGGGTATGGATGCTGTACGCGAAATTGCCATTTCCACGATTTTATCACTTTCAAATGCGTTTTGTTCAATGTCGATTTATGTCGTCTCGGCATCACACGTTTCTGTCGTGCGAACCACCACAATAATTCGAAAGCTTCTCCCCCCCCCCTCTCTCTCTCTCTCTCTCTTTGCGAGCGAGGCGGCATTAAAAGTTTCTTAGTCCGCAGGAAGCTGTATACCCAGTAACGACGACCTTGAATATTCTCCCGCGCGTGCGTATGCGCCTGGAGATGGTTCGTTAAACCAGGAATATGTAGGACTTCGTTACGGAGTTCCGCTTTCATTACAAACCGCTTGAATCGCGTCAATGACTTAAAGCCGAAGAGCAGAGACGCGCTAAGGAACTCCGACCGAAGGAACTTTTGTCCGCTACTTTCTTATCGGATATTTAGCCTCGTTAATAGTTCAGCCTTGTGCTAATTCCATGCAGGTGTTCTTGGGATCTAAATACAGAACGCGACTTAAGGTTTTTAATTATTTGCAAATAAAAAATTCGCAAATCGTTGATAATATCCTACAAAAGTTGTAGAGATATTAATGACTTTAATAGAATTTAATGTTTTTTTTTCTTTTTTTTTCCCCCTAATTGAAAGTCTACCAAACAAGATAACTTTTCTCTTTCTTTCTGCACTAAAAATTAATTAAAAATGTTATCTAAATAATTCAATATAGATTGAGCTTTTCTCGCTTTGACAAACAAAGATTTTAGCCATATAATCTTTATTCATTTTTGCGAAGAAAAATCCGCAAAATATCCGTAAATTGATAACCATTCGAGAAATTGCATTCTTTACTTATTTTCTCGTCGAGATTCACAAAGTCACCTTGCACGTGTAACTACAATCGACTTCAATACTTTCTTTCCCATCTCGCATTTCCATGTGTCCTATTCTTTCTTTTTTTCGGCGACCTAGCATGTGCACGTCACTTCGCTTGGTCTTTTTGGCCACGATAACCGCCAGCAGTTTCGAACGGCTCCGTTCCCATCCAACATTCCCATCACCGGAAGATAAACTCCCATAAAATTTTACTCTGCATCGGTTAAGGCGCTCCTCTTCCTCTTCTACTCACTCACCGTTGCGCCTGTCTGTTGTAGATCTCGCCGTTAATATTTTCTGTTCCATCCGAACCTCTTTTTATACTTTTCTGTTCTGTTTTGTTCAATTTTCGCAGAACAACATTTGAGAAAGAAAAAAGTGGAAGAGATTCGAAACTCGAAAGCGTAAAGGAATATAGAAACACTAGATACACGTATGAATTTCGATTCGAAAGAATAGTGATTAAAGACGAAGAGATGGATGATGCTGCCAAAAAGCGAGATAAACGAATATTGCCGAAAGAGGGGGGTAACGCGCACGGTGGAACAAACACTCAGACGTTGACACTTCTAAACCAGTAAAAGTTTGAGCCACTCTCGTAACTCGTAACCTGTTACGGTTCTATGACACTAATCATTTCTCGTAAACTGATCCGTGATCTCGCCATTTATGCGAGTTATTTGACAGCGCGATGGTGACAAGAGCCTTCTCATAAAGGTTCTATCGTAATGATCGTTGATATAGTGCCCCGCAGAGTTGTCTACTTAATGCGTTCGTCGCTTTGGAATACCGTTTTGTTGTTTCATTAACACATTATGAGGAGCATCAATGTGGTTTAATATCTTGAAGCGTATGGTAAAATCAAAGCGTATAATCGATGTGTGATATTGCAAAGATGAAATAATTTAATTATGATTTCCCTTGAATAATAGTTCTTAATCTCGATGTTATGTGCAATACACGTACACATACGCACGTCGTATACCATATATACAATACATGAATACAATATACAACTTTCAGTTCGAAAAACATATCAATAGAATTACGCCTTTAAAAGTGATAATATAATAGTGATATTGAAGTAGCCTTTCGGAAATCCATATGCCGATTCTTAATAGATTATATTTGAAGGATTTAATTTTTATGAGATTATCTTTATAATGCTAACTATTGTTGATGCGATTATATCTATCTATAACTATAGCAGTAATAATTAGTATATTTCAAATCTGGTCTCTAACGAGTACCGACGCAGTCGGACTCGTTGAGAGCAATTGGACGCCCGCATGGCCAAACGCATTAGTCGCTTGATTGGTATTCCAAAGATCTTCGGTGTGGGAGAATCGAGGTAGTTTCGCGCTTCCTCTCTCTCTTCTTCCGCCGTCTGTCTTCTCTCTTTATCTTTCTCTCTCTCTCTCTCTCTCTCTGTCTCTGTAAAAGCATAGGATCTTCATCACGATGTGTCTGTCACGAATAAGCTCTTAATTCCTTGTAGGGTTCTTGACTCCCACTTCTGCCGTCTCTCTGACTCTGTCCTGACCTCCCCCTCCCGCCCACCCTTCTCTTTCTCTCTGCCATCACAGGACTCTTCCTCTCCGGTATCTTCTCCCTTTCTCAATCCGAGAGTCTCGGTTCTCTCCCACTGCCCACTCTCCTACCGCTTCTTCCAATGTATACCCACCCACCCTTCCCCCTGCCGACTTCCCTGCAACACGCGTCTCGCCCCGTGTCCGCGATCCACCCGCTCAACGACCGCTACCCCACCCTCTCGACGCCACTTTCTTGGGTTCTCTCACTCCTCCGTGCTCTTCTCTCCCGTTTTGCTCTTATACAAAAGTCGACGTGGGCTGTATGCTCGTACAGATGTATCTAGCGTTGGACTCGAGTGTACGGAAAGCCAGAGTAAGGAAAAACTTCACGCGGGATGATAACTCGCTTAGGTGTACTCCCTTAAATGGTCCTCGTGGTATACGTGAACTTGGCGAACGAGTCATCTCGTCAATTGCATCACGCAAGCGATAAGAGATCTCGTAAAAGCAATCTCTCAGTTTGCGAGGCAGGTATATTTTCGAGGAAACTCTTTATAAGGCTAGCGAAAATACCTAGAAAATCCGAGGCTATTGGAGAAGGTGTGCCAATTTTTTTACGATATTTTATTAAACTATATCATTAGATTATTTAATAGAATGCTAAGAAAGCTGTAATAATATTAAATAACACGCAAAAAGTACTGACTTTTTGACTTTTTACTGACTGGTTGATTCTTTCATTTATTTATTTATTTATTGCTCGTTGGAGCCGGTTTTAGTTTCTGTTCGTTTGCTCGTGTTCACGCGAGTCTCGCTGCGGTTGCTCGGTCGGATACCGTGTCCTCCCAACAGAGCGAATAAGTAAAGCGAAACGGAGAAGCGTGTATCGACCTCGAGTCATAGGTGTGGGTTCGACCCGAGAGCAGTCGGTCTGCTCACGCTTGGCAGCCTGGCGACTACGAGCCGCCTCTCTCGGGTGAGCCCTCGAAAAAATTTCCAATGCCAGGGGAAATGGGGGCAGGAATGGCCCTGGAGGGACGAGGAAGTATAGCCGGGCTAGAAAAGGCCTGGGGGACGGCAAGGGGACAAAAGGAGAAGACTCGGAGGGAGAGTTATATATACGGAATCTCTCCCACCGTCGTCGTCGCCTCTCTTCTTCGTCTTCGTCTTTTTCTCTCTGTCCCTATCTCCGTTTTGCTCTCTCTCTCTCTCTCTCTCTCTCTCGCTTTTTCCTTTCAACCAGCCTCCGGTCGTATCCCATTTAGCAGGGGCGCCGTTGGAGCCGACGAAGCATCATAGAATACCTTACAGCGAGGCAAGACCGTAGCCGCCAATGCTACGGAAGAAATAAAAAGGATCCTCTTCTCCTCGCAGCATGCCGAAATAAAACGGCACTCTAGCTGCCTGCCTCTCTTTCTCTCCTTTCTTCCATCGTGCTCGTGCTCATTTTGTCCCGTTTGGTCTGTGACCGGAGAAAGAAAGAGAAAGAGACAGAGAGAAAAAGGAAGAGTAAGAAAGGGGATAAGAGAAAGAGAACGATGATATGGCGGGCAGGGGTAGAGGGGCAGAGAAAAGAAACGGGCTCTTTATTGGTCTCTGGGAAACCGATCCCCCTCAAGGGCAATTAGCAAAGTACAAAACGGAGGTAGCTCTCTCGGTTTATGGATTGGACGGTGAGAGGCGATTGAGTCCCCTCCTTTCGGCCAGCGCTATAGATCGCGCTCCGCAATGTTCGGTCGAGTGAAAAGTGTCATGGATAGCTCAATCTCGCGGATTAATATCGGTCAATAACAAGCCTCGCGCGCTAATGCGAATAGCGCCTGCGCTATTCAATCTAATTAGCGCAGAGTAAAACTGTAGGCAGCTCTCTATATGGGAGAAAATGACAGGTGATTAGAAGTTATGTCGACATGAATTACGAATGAGAAGCGGCGTGTTTGCAAATGTTTAGATTCGATATCACGCTTATTACACACCGTGTTGCGAATGAGAAACGAAGAGTGTACGCGTGATTTCGATATAAGAATGCGGATTTTTTAACCAAGGTCAAAACGATAGCAAGAGGACGAAATTTGCGCTCGATTCGATTTCTTTCTTCGAGGCCTCTTTTCAACATGTCTTTCACCATCGCCTCCTTCTCGCCTCGCCTCGCCCTGTCCTGTCCTGTCCTGTCATTCGGACAACCAGCTCAAGGACAGTCACCTTCCGCCGAGAAATGTTACTGGAGCGTATGCGTCACGGTTGGAAAATACATTTGTTCTTTGCCACGCGAGTGACAATGTATTGCCTGATTTGTACCGGCTCTTTTTACTTGAAAAATTCGCGAGAGAAATCAGATATTTCGTATATTTTAGGAAAAATAAAAAATTACTAAAATTTAAAATATTAAATAAATCTTATAATTTTTATATCTCTCTTTTAAACGTTTTTATATATAATTGTAAAATGAGTTTTTTTGAATTATAAAAAGTATGAATTATGGTATAGGAAGATTCAGAACTGCATCTTAATTGCGATGATTTTTAGATGAAAATAGATTGCGTAATTAAATTTTCGTGAATATCACAGTTTACTTTAAATATAGAATTTAGAGAATTTTTTTGCCATCAATGTTGCGTTTGTGCGTTTATATTTGTGATAATTCAAAAATTCTAATAATTTATAGAATCTATAATCATACTGTATCTAGAAAAAAAAAAAGCTATTGGTAATTTAACCAAATTTCTCGCGCTTTAATTAAAACCCAGCGCTCCTATCGATTATTCTGCCTCGAATAGCAGAAATTGAACTTTATCCTACGGATGATCCTATTTCGGGCAACAATTCTTTTAAAACAGATGGAATATTCCTGGAACGGGACGTCAACGTTTCTCTTTTACATGAAATTGTCTATTTTTTCTATGCAGGAGATTAATTCCGTATACGATGTACATCACTTTGATTTATACTTATTGTTAGATCACCGTCGCCTATCTCGGGAATATCGTTCGAGCTATGTCTTGGTCAACTATTATTGAGAAAATTCTTATTTCATCATCGGTAACATTTTATCAGCTCGTTTCATAACAGGCTCGGCTGAAGAGACTTTTTTCAAAACTGTAGTACGCGTCTATCTATTCCCTTATCTTTATAGATTATTACTCTACCTAAAGCGTATTGTTGCGCAAACTTTTTCCGCGCGAAAACATAGATCGTACGCGCGGATCTTCGACAACATCCCCACCAATTCTAAGCGATCGCGGTGATGGTGGAAACCGCGTGAGAGGAAAGACCGATGTCGATAGCCCCCTCCGATAAACCTTCGGCGCCTGTATCCCCCTTGCTCGCTCTCCGCCCGTATATCCTCCATCTTTCGCCTCATCCTTGTGGCGCACCCTAAGCTTCCCCCCTGCTGTCCCTCCCTACTCCCCCTCTCTCTCTCTCTTCCGAGCCTCTCGTCGAGGCGAGATAGCCTCTTCGTGGCGTGTACGCGTCATCGCCAAGTATAATATTCCCTTGGCAGACCAGCAGGCCTAGCTCGCTGGATCTCACATGTGAGTTCAGCTCGAGACCTGGAGGGGCCGAGCCCCCGCGTGTCCACGCATATACATGCACACACGCTCGGCCTCTAGATAGAGCGTGCGTTTCAGCGCGCGGCGGAGGTGCTTGAGGCAGGCAGGTAGGGGGAGAGGAAGAGACAGCAGCGGGGTCGGCCAGGGCGTTATTGAAACACTGGCTGGTTGCTTAGAGCATGTGGGATGTGTGCGTTTTCAGCGGATCGTCGTTGATAATTGTGCGATGCATCGAACGGTTTGCAGAGTCATGCCACCCGGAAGCGGCCGCAGTTAATGATCTTCGCGTATTAATAGGCAGGCGTGATATCGAGATGAGACAACTGCCTGGATTAGTTTATGAACCACGTAGAGAGAGAGAGAGAGGGGGGGGGGGAGGAAAGAGATATTGTCGAGTTTAATTATCGGGCCTTTGTCAGTGGAAATAAAGTGTCAGGGAAAAATATGGTTGATGCAGAAGAACAATTGCATCGCTAAAGTCAAAGTGGCATTGAATAAAGAATATGCGTCTATGTATATCTTTGTACAGCATCGAATTATATTAAGATGTATTTTTTTTTTGATTTTTAAATTATTTTTACTTTTCACCTTATCACTTTCGGATAAATATTATTTAAAAACGTAAACTTTTAATCCTTATCTTTGTATTTTTCGCAAGATTAAAATTAATGAAAATTGATAGAGTATCTCGATACGTTCGTTTTGCAAGTCCCAATGAATCTGAAAATTTGCGTGGAAAAAAGAAGCGGCAGCGAGAGAGCATATACAGTTTTTTTCCCGCGGCTACGTCGGCGGAACGCACGCAGTGTGCCACGGCTGAAAGCAGGACGACAAGCAAAATGCGAAGAGTGCACGTTTCCTGCTCGCGGGGCGAGACGCGACTGAAAAAACGAATCGAAGCGACACGACGCTACGTGGGAGAGCCAAATAGAGCAGGGCGCGTGCTCGAAGCCGAGCGCGCCGCTCTATCCTGTTCCTTTCCCTCCTCCTGCTCCACGCACCCTTTGCTTATGCCCTCCTGCCCTCCGCGGCCAAGTGGATACTTGGATCTTGGACCGCGCGTTTGCGTGTACGCGACCGATGATACGTTGCTTCTCTTCAGCTTTGATCTCGCCGTCAGGTGATATCGAATGATGCGCCGCGTCAACGGGCCGCGCTCGATCTGTTACGAGTTTCCCGATTCATCGTACGAATCTTCTCCCCAGTGCGAACGAGAAAAAAAACCGGGTTTGCAATATTTATGATTCTCGCGAAAATCGCGCGTTTCTCGCGTATCGGAAACATGCCACGGGAATGAAAGTTTACGAGAAGACTTTCTCTTAATCATTGAACTAACATTTTTCTTTATCGTAAATTCCAATAAATTCCATCCGTTTTGCCTATTGATCTAGTAATCATCTCGATAATTCTAAAGTTTCTTTTGCTTCGGATTCATCGTCTTCTACGTTAAATCTCAGATAATGGATCATAGAGAGAACCCGTTACCAGGTTAATGCCTGGAATATCAAGATTCGCTCGCGTCGCAAACGAGTTGCAGTTCTCACACGTTTAATGCTCGCGAGACTCGAGGACCCCGACGTTCTTCGTTAATGCACGCGGCGGGGATCTTTTCGTCGTCGTCGTCGTCGTCGTCATCGTGGTTGGACTTTTCCCCTCGATGGAAGATAGAGCGACGCGTGTGTGCGTGCACGAACCGCTCGACGACACACACGCGCATTGTACGCCTCGGGAGTAATGGATATACTGTATTACACGGCCGAGGATTCAGAGAAACACAGAGACATATACGGGGGGGTAACATGTATGAGAGGGACGGGCCGATGGACAGACGAATGGGAGACTGTTACACCCAATTGTCCCTCGTTGCGTAGGGGTCAAGTAAGGTAGCCAACCGGCCACGCCGGATCCGGCCGTAGTCGTCCGTAGCTCTGACTGAATGTTATTCCCGATCGTACTGCGTTCTAATCTCAACTTTACAAATTCCCATATTATCGCGAGCGAAGAAAACTTTCGTAACGAGTCCTAGTCTCAGTCGAATTTATGCGTGTGAAATTATTTTTATCGATCTTGATTGAATCTTGAATGATTATAGGTGGAAGAGAGAAATTCAACGCTGATGATTTGTAAATAAAAGAAAGATTTAAAAAAAAAAGATACAATAAATTATATAATAATCTCCGCATTTCATAATACTGTATATAATTTATGTAAATTGAAAGATTATACGATTCGTTTTTTCTAAACAAAAATTATACGCGTTTCTACACGCGATCCTAGAGAATAAACTTGGTTCCTTACTCGTGTCCGCGATTCTATACGATTTCGTCTTTGGACGGCAAAGCGTAACGAAGGCTTGGCAAAACGCGCGTCTTTTCCGTCGACGCCACTGGGATCGTCCACCGCCGCCGTCGCCGTCGTCTTTTTACTTCTTCTTCATCTTTTTTTGGGGCGCACACGTGTGAGGTTATCCCGCTGACGGTGACCCCGTCGTCCTCCTACTCCGCATTTGCTTTCCAGATCAGAATTCGTCCAACGGAGATCTCCGCCGTTCTCCTCCCCCTCACGCGACCTGGACACGCCGCTTTGGAAGCGTATGGCCAATGACGTCACACACACGCGCGTTCCTCTCCTCTCTTTCTCAGTTGACCTATATATCGGCAAGTGATTCGTCGAATTTGCTCTCGAGTACCGCGCACGATCGCGCGAAAAATGAAGCGAGGAATCTGTCCTCCCCTCCTCGATACGTATTTCGATGCGATCTTTCGACAAACATGACTCGCTTCGCGGATCTCGCGCAATCTCTCATGGTTGCCGCAAGGGCAATCATCTTTGCTTCGCAGCGATGACGAATCTCGAAGCGTCGAGGTTTGCGCGCTTCTCGTGCTGATGACGCGTTAACCGTGACGACTGAATTTTGCCGTCTCGAGAGAAATCAGCGATTGTCTTCTCTCCGTGAGATCCGCTACTTCGGTTCTACGATGGCCGCAGCGACGAGGGCGTTTCGCAACGGTAGCAGGAATTCGATTATAAGAATCCTGGGAAAGATGGACGAGAACGAGCGAGGCGCGTTAAACGGTAAAAGTACAGCGGGGAAGAAAATAAAAGCGCTTCGAATGAGGGCGTAGCGTCGGTAATTGCCGGTGGCCTTGAGACCCGTTTACCGTACAAGCCTATGTGTGTATTTATGCGACGCCAGATTTGGTAGGCAAATGAGCCGAAATTGAGAGTCGACCGATACACACACCGAATCGCTCGACGTAGCGTAAGAGAAGGAGAAGGATCGGCGACAGACGGTTGAATCGCGACGGCCGGTAGGTGGTGTTTTGCCCTAGTTAAAACATATAGCGAAGAAATATCACCGGTAGGCCACAATCATTTCCCCATTATATCCAAAGAGCTACCCAGAAGAAGCAACTCGAAGCAAATCGACCACTCACTCGGGCGAGCATTCTCTCCGCGAGCGATCGTCCTAACGGGCCCCTCCAATTCGGTCCCCCTTTTACGTCGCGGCCGGTGCGATCGTCGTGTTCCGGGTCCCCGACGAGTTTCACCTTTTCTTTATTCCTTATTGCGTTGTTTAATCGCTTTAAATGTTACTCGGTTCATCGCGATTAATCGTATGGATTACATGTTTCTGAAAGTGTATTTTATGAAAAATTTATTTTATAAAATAAGAGAATTTTTATTTTCTTCTTTCGAAATCTCAAGATTTTTCTCCGCTTATTAACTATATACTATAATCAGAATTAATAATTATGTTTTTCTTTTGAATGTTTATTATTAACGATACTTTTATCGAAAACAAGTTTATCGCTCATTTTTCTCTCTTTCTTTTTTTCTCTCTGATATTGTATACAAGAATATCATTCTGATAATTAACACTTAAAAAAAAAAAAAAAAAAAAAAAAAAAAAAAAATTAACAATTGTTAGTCGACTTAAATTATATATATTTGAATAAAGCTACGAGTTAATTATCGCGTTTCAAGTTTTTTATCAAGCATTTATTCAAACATTTAAAGCTCGAGTTACTTCAGACATATTGTACATCGCGAAAGAAAACGGACACCGTCTCGAAATAACACTCTCGAAAGAAACCCGTCTTTTAACTGGCTCGAAGATCTTGGTTAGTCGCGCAGCTTCGACGGGCAATTCAGTATCTTCGCTTGCCTCGAAAGACCAAAGACAATCGTCTCGGACGATCTCGCGGCGCGGTGTCCGGCCGGTTGCCGCTGATTGGTCGTACACCGGCTACTGGACCCGGTTGACCCCTAACCCCGGCAACTCGCTCGCCTTTATCGTCTGCAATTGTTGTGTTGGTGGCGAGTCGGTACAACACGCGACACAGCGCGACGGCGCGGCGCAGTCTCCCGCCCGCGGAGACCTCCTCATCGCCATCGCCTCCTCCCGTTATACACACGCGCGTGTAACCGTGTACTACGCGCATCTCGTGGAGTTAACGATGTGGCGGCGTCACGGCGACTACGGTGGGAGCGGAATTCTGTGCTGAGCGACAAACAATTGCCGCCAAGTGGCTTAATTGCAGCCAACTAAACAAATGTTCCAACCGTATCCAGCCCGCCGAGAACGGCGCCCGCGAGAGCGCGGATCTCTTCTCTTTCCCCCGTTTCGCAATAATTCCCTCTCTATATATTGTACCATATATCTGCTTCCATACGTCTCTTTTTTTTTTTTTTTTTTTTTACGGAAGAGACGAGGACGATCCTCATCGTCCCGGAGTTAACGGCGGAGATTAAGAATGTTCTTCGTTTCTTCTTCTTATCCCAACTATCGTACACGTTCCCACGTACGACGGCGTGTGCGCGAATCGAGCGGTACGCTCGCTCGTTGCGTTATAGCGAGACGTGACCCCGGCAACGAGCGTCGCAACAGAGGCTCTCGCATCTCCGCGATCATCGTCGGGATCTCAATGAGATAGCCGGAGCGGAATCGTTAGCTCGACGCTTCCAGGAGATCTTAAACGACGACGCGGCCATTCTTAGCTTCGTTTTACTCCGCTCTCCTGTTATAGCCTCAGTCTTCGTTCTCGTACTTTATGTCTGGAAGACGCTGGGATCGTTTCTCATTCGTCGTAGGTGTATACGGCCGAGCGGTCGTGCGCGCAGTGAGATTCCCATTTATCAGGGTACATCCGCCGGAAGTGGGGCGGCCTCCGTCGGTAGGTGAGACGGAGAAGGAGCGTGTACAAGCGAGAAAAGACCGGGAGTATTAATAAATTAATACCTGCGACGACACACGTCGGGATCCTTGGACGCGGCGAATTAAATTAGCACCGTGCATTCAGATCTCGATATTACAAATGTACAAAAATAATCTCTATATATTTATTCACGCGACAGTTTTATTATTTCACATTTTCCTTGCTTATGGGTCCTTGCTTCTTTTTAAAGATTAATCTCTTAAATAATTCTAAATCTTTATCTTATTTTCATGAGCTTTAATTAATAAATTTTATAAAACATTTTATAAGGAAGAGAGAGAGGGAGAGGAAGAATAGTTTAACGTTGAGAAAAATGTTAATACTCCATGTACGATCGTATGACTCCCCCAGTATTATTAGAATACCGTTTGCCGTTCGACGATTATCGCATAACGAAGACTTCCCATATCGCTCGTGTCCTTGTCGTAAATTAAACGCAACGATTCGCAGATATCCTGGCGTGCAGGATAACTCGTAACGACCGTATCGATGATATCAATTACAAGAAATGCCGCTACGGAGCTCGGGTCCGCTCGACTCTTCGCCGATCGACTCTTTCTCAGAAGGTAACCTGTCATGCGATTATCTTTAATGATCGACACCTTGATGGTGTGCCCGAGCGCCGATCGAGACCTCCAGGACGAGCGGCTCTCTTGCGATCGTAAGACTATTCTTCAAATCGCAGATACGAGAGTTTAGATTACTCGAGTTGATCGGAAAGAGAAGAGGGTAGGGGGGGCGGGTGGGGGAGGGGGAGAGAGATTCTTTATGTCGGGAACACTCGCGATGGAAGTTTTACTTCCCGTTCTTTCACTTTGATATTTTATTTGCGTTTTATCTCTAAAGCTTTAACTCCTGTTTTTTTTTTTTTTTTTTTTCCTATGACACATCAGTAATCATTTCTTAGATTACAAAAAATGACTCGTTATAATCTCTATAATAGATACATATAGACACTTCCGCGACCGATTCCATGAAAATCGAGTTATATTAAATTCTTAACGAAAGATTCTTAAAATAACCTTCCGCGGATGCAACTTGAAGTCAACGAGTGTATTTAGAAAGGAAAGAAAGAGCGAGTGGGAGATATCCGGCCAATAAATTCCACCGATTATTAAACAGAATCTATCACTTTTATCTAATACCGATAAACTTCCGAATACGCCGCCCCTTCGATCCGTTTTGGCCGATCGAAGAAAAATACAAATGCTATCAAAAGCAAGATATAAAGATAAAAATTCAATATAATGCAATAATTTTTAGGAAAATATGCTAACGTCTCGACAACGAATCGGCTAAAATTATATTCAAAGTGAAATACATTAAATATAGAAGGCAAAAATTGACTCGCTGATTTATATACGCGGTGATTCTAAATTTGACGCATTGTTAGTTAATATGTATAAACGGAACCGCGTATATGTATATATGTATTTCAATATAGATAAAAGCAATGCGAAACAAATTCGCAACATTTCGCCATATTTGAGTATCTTCTTCGTTTCTTCTATCAAGATTCTTTTTCTGTACTTTACTGATAATTCCTCTCCTCATAGGAAAGAGAAGACGCGCACGCGTGCTTAAAAAAGCGCGGCGCGACATTTCGTCGCGATTGGATCTCCTCGTCACTCTCGCGATTTCCACGTTCGTCCGCGCGTCGGAATTTCTTGGTTACATCATGAGTTTTTGCGGCGCTGCGCACACGTCGATACGCACGGACACATACGTATGCACACTCTCGTTCGCTCGCTTACACGCCGCCTGTGTCCTACAAGCCTGCTGGACAAAGTTGTGGCCGGTATCAATCGGCCGTGCTGCTCTCCGCCGTTGTATACCGGTCGACCTTCTGGAGTTGCAACACGAGACCTGACACAGATAGGAGAGGCTGTGCCGCTGCAGAAACACGCGGCGAACCAGTCGGCCCAGGCATCGCACAGGCTACGTAGCGTACGACGCCTTGCGAAACTGTCGGCCGGCCGATCGTTTCAGCTGGGGAAAAACTCGTTAATTTTGTCGGCGTAAAATCAATCGAAGCGAGATAGAATCGCGCGTCGCTAAAGCTTTTGCCTCGTGCGACTCGACGCGAGGATCGATTAGGCAGACCATGCACGGCGCGTGATGCGATATCACGGAACGCGGAGAACGCCAAGCGTTGCTCCTTTCGATGAAAAACCACCTGACCATATAGAGGATCCTCCAGTCGCGACGAGCCTCGGCCTTATTCCCCCAAAACGTCCCTGACCGTTCCATCTCGGCCAGTAGCGTAAAAAGAGAACTTTTTTTTTTTTTTCCCCTCTCCCGATGAGCGCTATAGAAATCTGTTTTCGCGTGTCACGAGTAACGACTATCGGTTTGACAAATTTTATTGGATAAGAGATTATGATAGTATTGCAACGCGATTTAAATCGGAGACAAATTAATCGAATCGAAAGGGTTGAGAGCCGATTATAATAATATATATGTATATACATGTATATCTGTATGTATAAATACATAAGAATATTGTTGACATTAACGGAAAAAGAATAAAAAAATACTATTAACTTCAATAACTTGAATAAAAAATTGCTTCAATTTATAATTATATACTAAACATAAATTAAATACGGATAGAGTTACATATCCATATTTCTTTCTTAAAAGAAGATCACTTTACCTTACTGCAAGATATTTAAAGGACATCTTACAAAAATGGTACGGATGTTATACGGCAGGATGCTATAAGCGAGATTGAATAAGGTCGCGAGCATCTGTCCCTGAGTAACGATGTGGTGAGGCCGCGGTTGTGTTGGCGCGATATTATCATAATCGGCAGTTGCGAAAAATGAGTGTCGCAAACTTACCTAAACACGTTGTAAGAATTTTCACAGTTCGACTACAAGACTACGACTCGAGCAGAAAACGTTTCAGGATCTAACGGTTTTGTATCTCTGTTACAGGAAAACATCTCGACCCCGGAGCCAGCCGACATATCCGAGGATGATCACTATCCAAGTGAGTAGAGAGAATCTTTCGTTATCTATATCTCTACCACCGTAGCGTAAATCTCGCTACATATCGATCGGTATATCGGAGGTGGTCGCGGTTGCCATCTCCAACTCGATTAAAAGATTACGAGATCCTCTTACGAAGCAAGATACAAAGGCGTATTCTTCCGCGTGTGCACGCGTGCAAAGTCTGACGCGCCGCGCGTCGCTTTATCGACTCGATTCGGCTCGAATGTACTTTTCGCTTCTAGAAGAAACGTCTCGTTTTTTTCACCGCGAGATCAGGTGTATCGTAAATTCGTGTGTTTCGGAAATTCTCACCCGAATTCTATGGTAGCGTCGCACACGGACTTGTAAATTAATGAATCGCGTCATGAATGATTTAGACATCATTCCATCCTTCTCTTCCTTTGTCTCTATCTATACGCGGGTTTGTTTGCCGATTAATAATCTGTACTTTCGTCTCCAAAAGTATTCGTTCGTTCGCATATCATCGCTAATTCCAGCGGACCGACACAAACGAAACCGCACCCGCGCGATACGCTAGAAAATCTGCGGATTGTCCGTTTGAACTCTCCAGTCCGATTACACGCCATTTGTTTGCAGAAAACGCGGACATTGTTGTTTCAGTTGTCCCCAGTGGAATTTGCGCGAGTTAATAGTAAGCTCCATTCGTATACTTTGTCCGTCGCTGTTGCTGCTCTGCGCATTATTATAACAAGTCGAATCAGTTATTGATAGATCGAGCCTAGTCCGCAATGCGCTCTGATGATAATCCAAACTCGACATAAATTTCAGAATACAAAGACGAGTCTCGGACGAAGTTGATAGGGTTTTGATAATTTAAAAAAAAAAAAACCCCAAGTTTCATTTACCGAGATTATATTGAAAACAAAATGAGAGGTAAATTTACAAATTTTTATTAAATGTTGCAATCCAAATCTCTTATATTAAATCGAAAACAAATTGTTTAAAAGATAGATTATTAAATTTTTTCATCTATATTTTTATCTAGTATCGAATACTCTTTGAATATTTACTAGAAATTCTAAATAATACTTTAGCTAGTAAATCAAAGAGCTACAATCTAAGAATCGATGGTTAGATTTCGATGAATCTGCGCGTGTGTTCGCAGTAGTTTGCGTAGCACAAATCGATATAACGAATTAGGATCGTCGACAGTGCATTATTCGGCGCTATACATTCAATTACGGATTTTACCATACGGATCGTCTTTGGCGTTCGAAAAAAGATGGACGTGTATGAACTGTGTTGTTATACGCGCGCTCTGTCATCAAATAAGAAAAGAAAAGATCGATGATTTCGCGAGAGGAACACAAAAAATACATGTCACGCGTGTATTTACATAGGCATTGATCCGAACGTTCACAATGAGTTTGCTTGCGTCGAAATTTGCTTTTGCCGAACGTGTCGACGAGCCTTTTTGAAAGAGATTCGAAAATCGATTAATCGATATTAAAGCGCGCTACTGGAAAGCGATTGAAGGTCTTTATTCATACGAGGCGATGAAATTATTGTTGTGGAAAAATTTCTAAGACGATTTATTTATCATTAAAATTCAAATAAATGAAAAATTTTGTTCAGAGCTTTCGAATCGATATAATATACAATATAGTTTCTTTCGATCACGTTTTTTTTTAATAAAATAGAGTAATACTGCATTTTAATTTATTCTCGTTAGATAATTCTTATTCCGATTCATAAGTATAATATTATTATAATTGTATTATCTCTATAATTTTGACTTTAATAATTCCCAAGAATCGCGCAACGTGTAAAAAGAAAAGAATGTGCCATCAGCTATAAATGCCGAAATATATAACTGAACTTAAAAAAAAGTAAATCTTATTTATAAAATATATAATAATTCAGTTTTATCAATTTCGAATATATCGGAATCAAATTTCAAAAATCAGTACGTGTATGATGTTGCCGGAAAACTGAATATTTGTAACATGCATTACTCATCGCTCATCGTGTGCGAAATATTTCATTGTATCGGTGACGATTTCGAAAGCTATCGTCATCCGGAGTTTTATTTTTCATTTCCATTGCTCGGATCGCGTTGCCGTTATCGCTTGCCGTTTTACTCGACGAGATGCAATCTTTGCGAGCGGAAAGAAGGCGAAAAGGCACATGTCGTCGCTCGTTCTAAGATATCGGTTCGCCGATGCTTCGCGACGAGTTATGGCGCGTATGACGTTAAAACTGGCTCGTAGAACTCGCCCGGTTTCCCAGTAGATATCTCGCGAAGCGAACCATCGACGAAACGTCATTAATCGCGCCGTCGAATTCTACCGCGACGCCAATCAATAAGTACAATACAAACGACCTCTCTTCGCCGGCTCGATCGTGTCCGAGGATAAATTATGAGCGCATACTTTGGCAAAGAGTTAATCGTAGAGTCTCCATTCACCCACGGCCGCGGGTTCGTGTTTTTGTCAGAGCCTGTGTAGATTACCCCCGATCGATTAATAATCGTAACCAGCGTGTACGAGTTGGCCGCCAGCTGTGACGATCGAGCTACGAAGCCGGCCGATTTATCAGTTTCGGATAATTAAACCTGTTGCGTTATCAAGCACCGATTAAATCGAGTCGACCATGTTGTTGTTGTTGTTTTATAAGTCTAATTTATTCGGTGCTTCTCGCTCGGCTGGAGTCACTTGGTAAGCTCAGGTAGCTGATAAGCGATGATAGCCTCCGGGGCGCGCATGAGGCTTACTAGAGATGGATGACGAATGTCGTTGGCGATATGAAATCGTGTCCGGATGTATGACTATACTCTGTTATAAGCAAGGACTATCATTGGCGAGTAAGAGTAAGGGGCTTTTGGCCAACGCGAGCTTTGCACCGTGCACGCGCGATCGTTTTTCCCTTAATACATGATGGTTTTTCAACTTTTTTCAAATCAATTGGTACTTTTAGTTTCGGCAGGCTCGCTTATGAAAGACCCGGATAAGCTGAAGTTGATGCTGCTCGCATGGAATTATAATCTTCAGGCGCAGGCACAGGTCCAGGCACAGGCAAACGCCCTCTCGCCAAATAACTCTTCGACTACCACAGCTACCACCGTTGGCGGCACACCTGTCACCAGCCAATCAGCTATTTCCACGGCAAACAACACCATTAACAATTCCACACTCACAGGTAATACCCTACTTCACCAAGCGGGATATACATGTAGCGCTATTCTAAGTCGCATGCGAATATATTCGCAAATCGTAAACATTAAGAACAAACAGTATTCTCAATGTTTTAATTTATTATTTTATAGATTATATATCCTTATGACTTTTAATGGGAGAAAAATATATAATAAAAGAATTCAAAATTCTTCTCGATTCTACAATAAAGGAAGATCTGGACGATTTCCAAATAAGGACTATCCTAAAACTATTTTTCTAGTAGTAGTATAATAGTTTTTATTAATATCTACTAGTATTTTAGTAATGAAAATTTGAAACAGATCTCTCAAATTAATTTTATTTTTATCTCTTAGCTTTTGCAAATTTTTACTACGAGATCATATATTCCAAGATTTAAAACTGTTAATTGTTCTTCGCACATCTAGTGTCAACAAGAATTCGTTGATATCGTGGTGACACTAAGCGCAATGCCGATCACGACTTTGTGATCGTCTGAATGCCACATAAGGGACGGGACGGGGGGGGGGGGGGGGGAGTGGAAGAGAATTCGCCTCACAAAATATATCGACAGACGAGAGACGTTTAACGGAATCCATTACGGGATGTCTAGACATCTTTCTTTCTTTCTTTCTTTCTTTCTTTCTTTTTCATCGCGAAAGGTCTCGACGAAGTTACGTACGCCAACGTCCCCCATTGATGTCGCCTAGACTGACGAAATCCTACTTATGAAAAGAACCTTGCTCCGCGTGGCGTAAGCGCACTGCCGATGCCGGCGGCTTTAATGCTCAAGTTTTGCGTCCTTCTCGCGCGACCCGGCTCGACGCGGCGGAGTGAATTGCAGGTTTCGCGGGGCCAAGGTGTACCGGCCATTTAGCTCGTAAAGTTTTGTCGTCGCGCGCGACGTGACTAATGGATCGCCGGCCTAGAACGTACCCCGTGGCGTAGAAAGAGAAATTCGACGCGAGTCTCATCTCGTATGTATATATATATTATGTATATCCGCGAGCGTGTGCGCGTAGGTACACGCGAGCGCGCCTCCTCCGTCGTTGCACACCCACGCGTTCCGGCGAAATCTACGTCAGGGTGAATCATGAGGGTGAACATGCCGTGAATCCTCCTTCTTTCCCCGCCGGCGATGAATCAGTGCAGGCGGGAAGCCGTGTACCAAATGAGGAATGCAATCGATACCTTCGAGTATCGATACTCCGATCACTCGGAGTCTGCGGTACGCGTAGCTATACTTCATCCTCGTTCATTAATCCTTACGTAATCGTCGTCTATGTGGCGGAAATTCGCATGCTTTCTCGCAAACGAATTGTAATCTCGTCTAAGCGTCGTTCAAACTCAACTATATTAAAAAAAAAAAAAAAAAAAAAAAAAAAAAAAAAAAAAAACCTTGGCCTTTAATTTGTTTTTCTATTTATCGAAATTTTTAAAAAAACACTGAGACTTTTAAAATAATAGTTATATTTCCAATTATCTATATGTATGTGTGTAAGGAGAAAAGGAGAAAAGGTATATTCTCTAGACGTACTCTGACACATACCTTGTGCTCGAGTGGCCTGATTGAATAAAGAAGCGAGTCATGTGACGGAAGCGACGGATGTAACGCGGTAATTGTGTCGGCTGATGGACATTAAAAGTTGAATATCGAAAATTGCAGAGTGTGCGCGCGAAAAGTCCATTAGTCGCGCTATTACGCTATCGCAAGTGGATTTCTTAAAATGATTTTGGATTATAGTAGCATACGGCGTATTGTTGGTATTTTTCCGTGCTATCTATTTTTTCAATGCAAGAGGCAACGTAATCTTTTTCCAGTAAAATTATATTATATAGTATAACAATGTTTTATATATATATAAGAAGAGATATTGCGCGTTTCTTTACGTATAATTTCCCTATATATAATTAAAAATCATATCTTTGTATAGAAAACTCGGTTTTCATAAAAATTTTATAATTTCACCAAATTCACATTATTTATATATCTAAGATAAAATTTCAAAAAGTTCCGTCATCAAAATTATCATCTCGCGAATTGCAAATAGCTATGTCCAAAAATAGCCTAATTTCCCTTATAATATCATCGTTTTCCGCTGCGCTAATTTAGCTTTGTCGTACTCGGAACATCTTGAACAGCGAAAAGGCATACGCGTTAATTGCTACGCACGTCCTTAACGTGACGATAATCGCGCAATGTTCTCCAAGGCACCGAGCGTTTTCTGCACGTTCCTTGGGATTCGCCTGTTGTTCAGTTAGGCCAGGTTGCGGAAGGATAATTCATCGTGCCCCTCCGTCTCGGTACGCCTCTTCTACCTCTCCCTGTCAGCTATTCGAAACTGGTTTCGAAGCGGGCTTCTATATCTCGGACGTAGTCATTGCGTAATGAACCAGCCATCGGCCGAAGAGACGAGTAGATATAAATGTGTGTGTATGCGTGTATTTTATATATATGTACATGTATACGCGGATACACACACTGCACAATAGATAGTCCTCTTCTCGTCCGTCCCTCCCTCTCTTTCTCTCTCCCACGTGATGACCAACGCAGATTCCCCGCATCTCGCGCAGGACTTCTCTCACCCTTCTCTGACCCTGCTACGTAGACACGGGTTTCGCAAATCGATTTCTCGATAAAATCACTTCTTCTGCCGCGCGATCTCAGGCAGGAAAAACGACAAAGATTGTCGGCTGATGGCGCGACTCCGCGATTTAATCCGAGTCGCGATCTTCTAATATAGTCTTGCTTTCCCGCGATTTACATTTTCAGCTAAGAATGCGCGGTCGTTTATTCTCCCACTCTCTTTCTCTCCCCCCGTCTCTCTTATAATTTTACATATATCCTATTTTGTCCGATTAATATATACTTCAATATATTAGAAACTATATTGATTCAATTGTATGAATTTTTTTCCGGTCAAATTGTATGTTACTTCTTTTCTATTTTAATAATATCGATATAGAAAATAATGTTTCAAAGTATTTGTGAAAAATAATAGTCTTGTCAAAAGAATTTTAGATTCAAGCTACATAAATACATCGATTTTTTCGATAAAGCTTCGTCTAGAGATCTTGATAAAAAAGACATAACGATGGCCGCGAGGACATCTTGATTTCTCATCTCTTAATGTATCCCGCGGCAAAATCAGCGGTGTAATAATTTATAATTTACAGCGGACTCGCAACTTTCCCCGAGCGCATATGCGACGCGATTACGCGATATGTTTGCGATATGTCACAAAATCACAATGTCTTGAGAACAACTGTTTCCGGATCTCATATACATCTCAGGATAATCATATACATTTCTCTTAAATATTTCTTCTTTAAAGGTTGCCTTTCTCAATATACAATATAATAAATAACGTATATTTTATTTCAAATATCTAGCTTTGAATTATTAATCATATTTCAATTATAGCCGCAAAATCTATCTATATATATATAAATTATTACCACACCGCATTCGTCGCTACAGAGAAAAGGAAGTGTGAAGCGAATTAATAATAAAGAAATTAATTCAAATTCGAGAAATGCAATGAAAACTGTTTGAAAAAAATTATTATACAATATAAAGAGATCAGACAGAAATTTCTTTAAACTTTAACTTAAATTAAGTAAACTAGTAAATTAAACTGGTAGAATCAAAGTAATTGATTCAATCAATAAATTTAAAAAATCCAAAACTTTATATTAGAAAGGGTGTAATTGTCGTATAAAGTGTAATTAGAGTCAGAACTTCCGAATTCTCTCTCCTTCGCATCGACGCGCACGCACACGCCATCACGCGTGACGTCCTACTATGGTCAGTGACATTTATACGAGGGACAAGATAATACGTCTTCGTCCATCGTCCTCGCAATTGCATTCGTTACCATCCCAGCGTTGCCTGGATCCGAGCGGTAGATAGATAGTTTCATACCCGGCCCCCGTAGGCGTACGTAGCTCGTCTGCGAATTTTGTAACGCGCGAGGCGCACAGCAGGCGCGGAGACTTGCTTAGAAAAAGAGGAAGTGCCTGGTGGTATGTGCCTGTCGTAGAGGCCATGGTATTAGTTTTCCTTTGCGGGAACGAGGAGGACGAAGTGCCGGGTGGGGCGCCGTCGACTGATTTCAGGTTCAGGCCAGAGCGGTCAAGAGGCGAGTTCAGGAACGGTGCTAGGTGGTGTGGGATTGGGATTGGTAACCGGCTTTCTAGCCGTGTACGCGCGGGGCCGCCTAGCCTTAGCGTTTTGCTTATGTGCGTGCTGTTCCCCATCTTCTACGACGACTAGTCTCCGGCGATACCCGACGTGTGTATATCTCGCCGCAGGCCGGGAATCCTCTCTCTCTCTCTCTCTCTCTCGCTCTCTCTCGGTGTGCGCAGTGCCGTATCCTCCTAGAGATTGTTGTGTGCGTACACATGCACACGCGCACGCATGTGCTTTTTTTCCGTAAATGCGCGTATCGCACGCGTGTGCGTGTGCGTGTGAGAATCAAAGTGCAGCAACCTCCAGAGGACCGGGAGAGAATAAGAGAAAGACGGGGAAGGAGAGATAGAGATAGAGATAGAGAGAGAGAGAGAGAGAAAGAGAGAGAGAGGGCAGAGAAGGAGGGATAGAAACGCACGGTGTAGCATCGTCAGCACGTCTCCTGGACGAGGGTCCAGTTTCCTGGGTCGTCCGTTTGCGCGTTCGGTTACTGACTGGTTCTACCGGAATCATCCTAGAAAGATACGTTGCGATCGCTGAACGACTCGAGAAATCAGAATCGCATGCTTGTTGTTTACTCGAGATAGCTGCGCGCGCCCAGATACTACACCTCGCGTCTTTGCGCGGGAGAAGTTGAAGCGCCCGGCAGAAAGTTGCCCCGTTGCGACGATGCAAATGTTTCAAGATGTTACCTTGTAACGCGTCCGCCTCGACGGCGAAGTGGCAAACTACACTTGGAAACTACACTCGGAAGAATTCGATTCCAGAATGCAGATTACTTTGCGCTTGGCTGAGATGAGCTAGATTATCAGCAAAACAAACACGATCGTATCATCCGTCCAGAGGGATTCTTATTTTACATTTACAGTTTTTTAGCGTGTCTATAATATTCAACCTACACGTTTGTAATGAGCGGTAGAAATCATATTTTACTCTTACATATCTATTTTCTATCTAATATATTAATATATAAATGAAATTAATATTAAAAAGATATATTATTTTTTTTCTTGTCTATCATTTTCTTATGACGTAACTATAAATTCTCTTTTTCAATACACATATTGTATATTTAAAGATCAAAATACACACACGTGTCGCGCGCGTACGCATCAAAAATATAATTTTGAGTAGTGTGTAGAAAATGAAGGCAGACCTGGATCGCTTTGTACGAAGATACCCGTCGTCGAGATGTTCTCTATCGATCGTGCGAATGTGTAAAGCGGTAAGCCGCAAGCCTGCCCCTTTTTTTAATCGGAACCAAGGAGAGCCCCGGGATGGAAGAAGAAGTCCGCGAGGCTCGTAGCCTCTTTACGATCATCCTTCGGCACTCCCTACCGACGATCCATACGCCTCTTCGTACACGAAGCCTCTCGCCACGGCCACGAGAGACCTCGTGTACCTGTCCCCGTCGACATCCTCTTCGTGAAAGCGCTTTTACCGTACGTTCTCTCCTGGGATCGTGACGGTAGAAGACCGCGCACCGCCTTTTAACACTTTGCACGCGCTATTGGAGCTTATTACGGGTTTTGAAAACGGGTCGCCATTGTTATCGTAGAGAAGAAACACGGTCTATACAAGAGTCGGTCGAATGACGGACCCCATATCTTACTGTCATCGACACAATTGACGCTAAATTTCAGTCTGCCTTCCAGAAATAAGATTCGACGCAAGAATGTTGAAATTTTTATTTCTTAAGGTTTTCATAAGAATTGTAATGCCGCATATTTAATTTTGAACAATTTGTAATTCAATTTAAATAATGGAACATGATGTAAATATCAGTTAGAAAAAAATACAAAATTATAAAATTCTAACATATTTTCTCGATATATACAGGGTGTCCGGCGTCAATCGCATCACCGGTCGTGTGCAGAGGTAAAGCGGATGAAATCGAGAAGAAAAATCCTTTTTACCACTTTCTTCTATAATACTTAATAAAAGAGTTATTATCGAGTAAAGTCTGTCCAATCAGCGCTGATCTTTAGCCGGGCGCATGTCGGTGAGCCGCGCGCTTGATAGTGCGCGCCGCCGCTGCACACTTCACAGCGCTAAAGGTCGGCGCTGATTAGCCAGACTTTACTCAATAATAACTCTTTTATTAAATGTTATAGAAAAAAATGGTAAAGGACTTTTCCTCTCGATTTCATCCGCTCTATCTGCACACCGACCGGTGATGCGATTGACGCCGGACACCCTGTATATTTTGTCGCGAATGACTTAAAAATAAGTCGTAGAAACATATAAAATATTAAAAGATTCTTCTGTTTATAATTTTGAAGAGATTATTATGCGTACATACAATTTGTATGTTTGGTAATTATTTTAAAAAGTGATAGATATTTTTTATTTATTCTCTTGTCAATTTATGTAACCTTTTTCAACTGTTTGAAAAAGACACAAGTATTTTTTAATAATCAATAAGATTATTTGATCTCCAAATTAATTCCTATCAGAGAAACTACGATATTTCGGATAACGCAAATGCTACTACCTCTGTTAGTCGATCTCATTCATAATCAATGTCGTCACGCAACCCGAACGATACCGCGTTTATTATATTCACGGGATAAATACCACCCACGAGTCTCTCTCCATCTCTCTCTCACCACTAGAATATCTATCCGACCGCACATGACTGGTTCCTCTCATCCGACCATAGCGTGGGAAGGAAAAAAGTAGTCCCTTCTTTTGTTCTATCTATCTGCAACGTTCTCTATTCATAAATCGAAACAGCGCGCGGCAGCGATCTAATCATCACGGCACGGCGGGTATTCAACGAGAACATTATTATTATTTTCGCCTATGCCCCGGTGGAAGATCCCTTTTTCACCAGATAATTACCGATCGCGAACGCAAAGTGTTTCTATCACCAAATTTGCATTATTAATTAGTAATAATTATTAAAAATATCATGCGCGTTCATATTACAATCATTATTGATGCTAATAATACTAACAATGCCGAGAGATTTCAATAAATGACATTCAAATAATAACAAATATTATTATTCCGTTATTAAAACCTTAATTATATCTACATCCATACGTGCTTCGCTAATAAAGACTATAAAAAAACCAGATTCAGCAGATGCATGCGCTAAATAAATCGTCACGCGACATTTGCCTGTTGCAGATTCCCGAAACGGTTCTTCGGAATTGGTGGACATGCCAGCGGGAACCGTACCGAGTTTAGGCGCCGTGGCGGGCGTTGGCGGCGAGGACATGGCTTCCTTGTGGGCATCTTACACCATGGGTTACAAGAAAACGTCCCCGCCGGCGTCGTCGGCGACGCCCTCGCGATCGGATCGCGATCGTGAGTCCAGTCCGCCCGGCGGCGAGGGGACGGGAAGCGCCCACGATGAAACCAGCAGTAGCGGCAATAAGGAAGACGAGGACGACGATGACATGGATGTGGACGAAGGACTAGACCCGAGACATCACGATCCGGAACGTCTTAAGGCATTCAACGTAAGTATTGTATATGTGTACTTTTATTTTTTTTTACACGCGAGTTACTTTGACGGAAAAGAATTGCCCCTTTCTCAGAGCAATTTATAATATAAGATTTAATGGAGATTTCTAAATATCCCGATTACAAAATTGAATTCGAAATTTGAAATTTTAATTAAACAATAGCGTCATCATTATCGTCATTACCGCAAATATTGCACGTTACAATCTCGGCGAATGGAAGATGTAACCGTAATAAACGTAACCGAATTACGCGCAGTTGTATATCTAACCGATAACTTTATGCAACTATCGTTGCGAGAAAAGCGTCGTTTACGCCTCGAAAGAACCATGCAGAGAGGGAAGAGACCAGCAACGGTAACGGAGCACGAGCACACAAGTTAAGGCCGTCGTCGGTATATTTTGGCGGCGCGTTGGGCTTTCCCGAAAAACCCTAATTATCGTAAAGTTTTATGAGCGCGCGATCCCCGAGAGCCGGCTCGCACAAGGGAGCAGCAGCAGCACATGCCGTTTCTCTCTCGGTTTCTTCTCCCTCGTTTCCCGTTTCTCATATATATCTCTTTTTTTTTTCGTCTGTTTTCCTCGTGAAAGCCAAGCGCGGTCGTAGCATTTCGCGGCGGTTGCCGCTGGTGCGCCGGCCAGCTTCTTAATTAATTACAATTAGTTTAATAGAGTCCCGGTGTTGCGCGCCCCACTGCCGCTAAATTCTTAATTTCTCGAGCTCGATTTCGTTAGCGAGACTCTCGCTTATTTCACTCGGCTAACGTTGCCGCTGCGTCGCGTTCTGTGGCAGATGTTCGTGAGGCTGTTCGTCGACGAAAACCTCGACCGTATCGTGCCCATCTCGAAGCAACCCAAGGAGAAGATACAGGCGATCATCGACAGTTGCACGAGACAATTCCCCGAGTTCGCTGAAAGAGCTAGGAAGAGGATCCGAACGTACCTGAAGAGCTGTCGGAGGAACAAACGTGGCAGAGAGGGTCCTTGGGACACCGTAAGTTTTCCATCATATTTATAATCGTGAGATGGTATTGTATAATAAACCAACTATCTCTTTAAAAATTTTTCTCAAGTTTCGAGATATATATATATAAAATATCGCTTTCAAGTTCAAAGCTACAACTCTACAAATTTTAAATTCACATTTACGTTTTTCGATGTATCATCGAGAGTTTGTTATTTTATTAATTAAAGCTTATGCGCGTGCCTCTTGAAATATTCGCGTCGAACTTTGTTCGCGCAAGCTCGGGCATTCGATAGAAGCGTGTGAGACTGACGTACGTATTTCTTTTTAGGCGAGACCCACGCCAGCGCACTTGACCTCCGTGCAGGCCGAGCAGATTCTGGCAACCGCCTGCGAAAACGAGAGCGACAACGCGAAACGCATGAGAGTCGGTCTAGAGCCTGTATCGCAGCCAATGCCAACTCTTCCGGCCGCAACGGTGAGTAATAATCACACACGAATAAAGAGACACACACTATCGCCAACTTCGCAAGCGACAATGTTGCCCCCGGCAAATAAGACGTTTCGACATCGTTAGCTTGGCAATAATTAAGAATGTCGCGAGACATTCTAGACATTGGCATATGGACGACGACGATATAGCATATAGCGGATACCGAAACACCGCCATTGCCGATTAATACAATTTTAAAGCTCTTTTTCATTGTCCCGTGAGAATCGCACGTGCCTTTACGAACGTTCCTCTAATAATGCACGCGCGTGGCTGACCGTCGTAATTAGATGCTACGCGTGCGCAACCTTCGGACGTTCTTGCCGATGTACAAAGAACACGGCGATTTTTAGATCACTCGCGAATGTTTCGCGACACGCTTAATGAATCATAAACTAATGTGCAAATGTGTAATAACTTATCGCCACAGATAGATGCAAACGTGTGAATCATTGTGAGAAAATAAATCAATTGCTGTAGTATCGAAACGTGATAGTGTGGTATAAAAAAATATTTGAACCAACCCGTTTTTTTTTTTTTTTTAAATAATAAATAACATCTAATCGCAAATATACATATCGAGTAAACAACGAAGTAAATAAAATTCTAAACTATACAAAAGCATCATCTGTCTTATATCTCCACTATTGCAATTTTATCCACAAACGTGTACCAGCGATGCGGATCACGCAGTAGGCGCGTGTAAAACAAATAACGTAGACATACCAGCTTGCTGTTATTTCGATCGATTCTCATCTTCGTAGAAAGGGATTACGCGTCTATCTAATTGTCCTTAAACTCATTTATTCCATTTCATGCCGATGCATGCGAATTTCGTCATCATCGGCGAGAGAATCCCATCATTGTTAAAGTAAACATTTTAATTTGTCATTTGTCATATATGTTGTATTCGCTCTATTCTAATCAATTTGTATATATATATACAAATGGGGGTCCCAGATCATTTGGGACAATACTGGTGTGCAGATAGAACGGACCAAACTAAGTCGAAAAGTCCTGTATCATTTTATTTTTGTAACGCTTAATAAAGGAGTTATTATTGAGTAAAGTCTGGCCAGGCCAATCGGCGCCAAACTTTAGCCAAGCGCACGTCGGTGAGCCGCGCGCCGTCAAGTTGCGCACTATCAGTGCCGCTCTATCCGCACACGAGTATTGTCCCAAATGATCCGGGACACCCTGTATATAATATAAATCCGAGAGAATATATTAAATATACAAAAACTGGAATAACGTGAAAAAATAAATATTTCGAGAGGAACGAAAAAACATTAAAATCAGATAAAATAAGATAAAAGAGAAAATAAAGAATTGAAAATGAACGAAAGGAGAGATTTTCGATTGCGAGCCAACACACAAGTCTCGCGTTACATTGTCACGCATGAAACTTGGACGAGCTCCTTCGTAATGCCTGGCAGCGAGATATACGTGGACGGAGAGCTAGGATTGATATAGGTACCGCGAGACAGGCCAGTGATAACCCGCGGGTCGCGCACCTCTCCCACTCTGATGCAACCCGCGTATACAGATCGCACTCTATGGAAGGCCGGCGGCAGCGTAAGCAACCTCGGCCTCATAAAAACGATCGCGCGTATGCGGAACGGAAGAAACTGAAAATATTGTCGGGAGAGAAACGCGGCGCAAAAGCGCAGCGCGATGCGACGCAGCGGGAAAGGGAAGGAGGGGGGGGGGGGGGGGAAACCGTCGCGGACTTTTGCGCGCCTAACAAGGAATACGTCGATCGCGCGATACCCGTAGATTTCATGGTTACGTCAGCTATGCGAATCGAGATTACGTGTTTCGGGGAGTCATAGTCGAGAGAAATTGTCGCCAAGATATCCGCCGGGCGGCTTTCTGCATGGAAATTGAATCGATCGTTCACTCGAAAAGCATCGATCAATCTCTCGAATCGCTCTTATCGACGTCACATCTAATGTACGCGGCAAACAACATTAAACGATTCGGTGTTACGGAAACTAATTACGACAGCGTCTGCATTATGCGGCCGACTTAACGTTCGTCGCCTATTACGCGCGTGCAGAGGCTAATAAGATAGCGTGAAAAAGTGAAAATACAGTAAACAATTCCATCGGTACGATTTCTCTCATGTGTACGAGATGCGTAGATGCAGGTGATAGGTCCGAGCCATCCAATTTCGCACAATACACCGCGCGGCTTGGCGCACCTAATCCTCTTCCCCCATCATCTATCCGCGTGTTTCTCCCGCGCGATTCTATTCGTCGATTCTCCCGTGGATTTCGCAGTTGGCGAACATGTCGCGATGACACCGTCGCCCTCCCTCACTCTATCCGCTCTCTCCCCTCTTTGCGTCACCGTCGTGCTTCTCGCAAACGAGAAGCTAAAACGCGCGCGCGATTGCCTGTCTACCGTGGCCCCGATTTATCTACTTTGAAAATCCCTGGCTGACGAGGAGACGGAGGAACAAAGATAGAAAAACAGAGAGAGAGAGAGAGAGAGAGAGAGAGAGAGAGAGAGAGAGAGAGACCCGATAACCTCTTCGACCTAAACCTAACCCATTAAGGAGAAGACCTCTTTCATATACATATACCGGGGTTTGTGTGCGTCGGACGAAGCGGTTATCCGCGCTTCGTGGCCACCTATATAATTGACGTCAACGTACACTGCTGGCCTTTCATAAAAACACCTCCCTACATCCGTTCTACGCCGCTTGAAGATTTCATTCCTCTGTGCTCTCGTCGCGTTCGGACCCTCTTCCCGCGATCTCTCAGCACTTCTTCCTTCCCCTTGCTTTCTTCTTCTCAACCTCCTCTCCTCCTCCTCCTCCTCCTTCTACTCCCCGGTAACCCTCCGCACGCGTTCCATTCCCCTTCGTCAAGCAAGTCATCCGTTTCTGTGATGAAAACGCACATTGTCACCTCTCGACATTCACCGTAGTTTTCTTCTAGTTCTTCTTCTTCTCCTCTTCTTGTCCTCTTTCTCTTTTGATGCTTGTTCTCTCTCTCTCTCTCTCTCTCTTTTACTCTTCCTTCTTGTTTCCACGAATTAATTTCCTCTCGTGAGCTTACTCACATCTCGTCGTTATCCTCGACGTATCCGAACGTTTTTTCTTTCCTTGTTCCTAACATATCTCCCTTGTGTCAAGCCGTTTTTCCTCGTCGTCCTCATTCGTTTTGTCTTTCTTTCTCCTCCGTCGGTCGAGAACGACGCGTTCGCTTTTCTGAATCTCGCTCGAGTAAACGCGGACGTTATTGTTATCGTTCGTCGATACGTCGCCAGTAGGCAGGGTGGGGCGCGAACGCAGAAGTTTAAGAAGACCGAGAGAAGAAGCAGAAGAAGAAATTCAAGTGAAGAAACTGCCGGCGCGCTTTATTCCGCTCGGTTGCTCATAGCGGTGAATACGATCGTGTTCGATGATCGGGATCGTGTTGATAACGAGAGCGGATAGACTGTATAATCGAGGCTCAATTAGCTTGTGTCGGGACGATCCTCGGGGTTGATGATCGATAATTCATAAGGCGATCCATAGTGTCCGTGCTGTTTTAGTGATTAGTCACGTGCTTTTGCGGATATCAATTGGTTATTCTCAAATATGAGGAAAAAGAATCTACCAGTCGTTCACAAACTGGTTCGCGATCATGGTCAAATTCAGCAGGTATTGTATAGCGGATTTGTCGTGGCAAATTATTCTACGCGCCATATTCTTCGAGATATTTGAAACTTAATTACGACAGTGAAGCAAAAAGCATTTTTTGATATTTCATACACATAGATTTATAATTATCTCAAGTTTTTATTTTTTTTTATATATCGTTATTTATAAGCATCGATGTTAGAAGGACAGGGCATAACCGAATCCAATTGAATCAATCCGAAAAATAAGCGGAATTGCAATATTAGCCACAGTACTAAAAAATTACGCTTATAGTCATACTAAATATAACTTATAGTCGTACTAAATATATTTTTGTTCGGCATTAGCAAAGGTTAAATCAAAGCTAAAAATTGAGAGGAAAAGATAATCATTTTTTTTTTTTTTTTTTTTTTTTGGGTATGCAATCGAGTTTTGTGAATAATTATAAACGTCCAATATAAACTATTATATTATTTTATTTAATCAATTCTAATGTATTATTTTCAAATATAAAAACTAAAGCGAATTGCATATGATTATATATATATATATATATATATATATATATATAAATATTATCGTATGCATAAATTAGAGATTATTACAGATAAGATATATGATAAGATTATAATGATATATTTTATTGCAATAATATTATCATTTATCGATTATAGCAAACGGACGTTCGATCAAGTTTGGAGCACTTCTCGAGCACGCCGATTAAATCACTTCCGGGTAAGAGAGAGGACACCCCCCCGGCATCGCTAACGTCCCTGACACCTTTAACCAGTTTGGCGAACTTACCGAGCAGCACCCTTTCCTCTACGCCGCTGTCGCTCGCATCCGCGTCAAAGTTGCTCACGCCAACGGACAACAAGAGTCTCATGAGGTCAGTACGATGAACTAGATACGACGAAGGCAAGACGAATATGAAATCCATTTTCTTACTCTAGTGACGTAGTAGAATCGAAATCTTATCTGTTTTTAATTGACAGCCTACTAGCATCAAGGCCGATTTGATATAAGAATAAACTTTTCTCTCAAAAATCAAAATATCTGTTCGTGTTGACTTATATATTAACTGAATCTCATTGGAGGAGGAAAAAAAAAAAAACGTTCTTTCGTTCAGTATGATTACGATTAACTCTCTTACTTCTTTTTGAATTACCGTAACCGATTATCGCAATCGGACGCTAAGATTTCCGTCGCCGAGTTCCAGATAAGACTTCGCCTTTGGTCAAAGATCATGGCACGAAAATTCATCGAACGCCTCATTAAACGGGCACACATTCTTAATGGAACATGAAGCTAATCAGCCTTTATCTCTAACGCGCATCTCATTCTCATTGCGTTTTTCAGCCAGGCGACGATAGTCAGTTCATCGACGGTGAATGGTGTCGCCGGTGGCGGTGCACCAACAGCCATGTACAGACCTAACTTTAGCCAGGCGTTCCAGCGCGCCGGGCCTACAACGGTACCGCCGACCCTCTCAGCCGGGCTTTACCCGACCCAAAGTTTCACATCGGGCCTACTGAGCAACGGTACACAAAGTAATACTGGTTATTGGTGTCCTTTTAAATTCGCTTTTGTACACTATTTATCTTGAGATGTGCCTCTGTCCTCTATATTTAGCGCCAATCAATATTTTTTTTTTATTACTTTTTAGTTTTTAGATTTTTTTTTATTACTTTTTAGTTTTAGAAAAATTAATTACACAGATTAATTCAAGCAAACATTTCTTCGATTGTCATCTTCTACAATATTTTTGCGATAGTGCAATAACGTTCCAGAACTCAATAATATGACTTAAAATTGATTTTATAACATAGAATATGTGCATGCTTGAATGTGTGTGTGTGTGTGAATCATGACAACGTTTAAATTGCGATCGATTTTAAATTCGCGTTATTCTTGCAGGACCGACGGACCTTAGCATGAAGAACACGAAGCCACTGCTAAGTCATAAGTTGAACGCGACGGAAATGACCGCGGTGAGGCAACTGATAACTGGATATCGGGAATCTGCCGCCTTTTTGCTCAGATCCGCCGACGAGCTGGAGCAACTGTTGCTCCAGCAACCATAGAGCTACATTTATATGGCCAGCGCTCAGCTGCTTGGCTCATAATCACAATAATTGACGGGAAAGCGATGCGAGTATTGATGTACCAACATGATATAGACACTGCGAGCTCTATTTGCTCATCGAGAGTAACGTTGGAGATTCAATGTAGATTCATTGATAGTTCTTCAAGGGCGTTTGTACTCTGTCGGCAATGCGACTTTTCTTATATAAACTTACCCTCTGCTGCAAAGTGATCTACTTGCGCTAAACGGATCGAATTTGATCTAACAAAACGAGAATGCAAATTTATATTTAAATGATAAACTAGTTTGATATTAATTAGAGAAATTAATCGAAATTACTTCATAATAGACAAAAAGATTTCTTTGACGAAAATATAAAGGTCGAGTTTGAAATCGCGATGCAGGGCTCATATTAGAAAATATTAGAAAAGAGTGATCTTTATGCGAATGTATTATAATTTGATTAAAAATGCCAAATATAAAGTTATACATACATACAAAGTTTATATACAATGTATACAAATACATACATACATATATAAATATAAATAAATATATATATATATATATATATATATTTATATATTTATATTTTTTACGTTTTTAATCTAATTATGATGAATCTGCATAAAGATCGCTCTTTTCATCAGCAGAAGGCTTTCAAATGACTTCTTGTTGTTCGGAAACTTTCCACAACATCTTTCTTACATTGGTGTGTGCATCCTAATTCGCCGTATCATCCTTTAAGCTTATCAGTAATTAAGTAAATATTTCGTAATTCCTCTTTCTGTATATTATGTTTGAATAGTTTCCTTAACTCTAGAGTTAGAAATGTATTGTGGCGACTGCGCGTAATGAAATATGCATTTTTTATTCATTTTATATTTTTATTAAAGAGAAAACAGAGTTATGTGAACCTTTCATCGGAATTTTAGCTTCGATTTTTGTCCTCTTACTTCAAAAATGACAAAAAGTAAATCTTATGATCTCTCTAAAATATATTATATATCTGTTTCGGATCATTTTATATTTTTTTCTGAATCGATTTCTGAAAATTCTACGTATATTGCCATTCTCGATGTAAATAGTGCAAAGAGACAAAGAAATAACAAAGAAATCTACGTTCATTGTGAAGTAATTCAGAAAAAGAGCGAGAGAAAGAGATTAGTTTCTTTAATTATATATATATATATATATATATATATATATATATATATATAAAATTAAAAAATAGGATATTTACAAAACCTAATTTTGATTTTAGCATATATATAAAATTAAAAAATATAATTCTTTCTGAGAGAAATACAATATAAAATGGGTAAGAAATGCCATATTTCATTACGCGCGTCGCCATAATGCATTTTTAATTTTAGATTTAAGAAAACTATTTGAACAGGGTGTGCATAAAGAGGAATTATGAAATATAGTTACTTCATTACCGATAAGCTTAAAGGATGATGCAATGAATTAGGATACATGCGCCAATGTATGAAAAATGTTGGGAAAGCTTCCGGATGACAAGTCGATTCGAAAGCATGTACTGTTAGTACATATTTCTTAACAAAAATGGAAGCGTCCCGGAACTTTTTCTTTAAAGTCAGCTGACGCGCTTGCAGTTTTTCCTATTCAGATTCGTAAGCTTTGAAAAACAGCTCGTGAGCTCCATAATTCTACTACAAGTATATTCACCGTTTTGATGATGGCCGATGAAGAAGCTGTCACGTGTTCTTACAAGAAGCTAATTTCGCTAATCTATTTGTTGTCGTTATGTACATATGACGTAAATTATATAATACAAATAGTTACTCTCACGCGAAAGAACGTCGATATTTCACAAGAGAGCGCGAGTGAATTGCACTATTCACTTTGAGAGTGGCGAATACATAAAATTTTCACAGAAAGCGCTTTAGATAAAATATAAAATAATGTGTGTGTGTGTGTGTGTGTGTGTGTGTGTGTGTGTGTGTGTGTGAGAGAGAAATGTGTATCGTGGAAAGATTTAAAAAAAAAAAAAAAAATTACTTTTCGCCATTTTTGAAGTAAATAGCTCAAGAAGATTTTACGGCAGTCATACGTGTACATAGAAAGAAATGCGTTTGCGCATTGATACACGTGTATATAATAAATAGATTGCAAGACAAGATGGATTTTTTTATTGGCGACGCGTCAGAAGATTCGTCAAAGGAGATTGATTAATTGATTAATTGATTAACGATAATTGTACAACGTGGTCGTAATATAGTCAGATCAGAGGCAAAGGAGCGTAGTGATCGAGAATATAATTTCGGGACCATCTTGTCACGATCGGACAATATAATCGTATTCGTGGTCTCCGGACGCATCACTGTGTTACCAAAGAACACTAATATTATCGTTAATGTACCTATAATACTATGTAAAAATCGCGTCTTTTTCTTTTCGTTCTCATTTTCTTTTAGACAATATTGTTTTTAACAAAACCGTAAAATTATTTTCTTCGTTGACTAATCAAACGAAGATAAATAACGACGATTATTTGTGGATTACGTGATAACTGTATATGTCATCTCTGATTATGAATTTATCTATTATTTCTCTTATTATCATTAACACATTGTTATATTGCTATGATAATTATCGATATTATATTTTTACTATTATCATCGTCACTATATCGTCATCTAACATGATTTTCGTCATAATGATGTTATTGGTTACAAATCTCAAAGAGCAAAAACAAAGAGCGAGATATTTGTACGAATAGTTTGCTCTATCTCTCAATAGTTCCAATATCATTTTCAACAAGAAATTTCCGCTTGTTAAGTCAACGCTTCGTCGTTGTTTTGTACATAGTTTATATACATTGTCGGAGTACATATACAGATTATAGAAATTAAGTTGTTTAAGTAACTAGATTTTTAAGTAACTAGATTTAAGTAAAAAGAATATATATATATATAAATGTAAAATATCTCTTTATGCGAATGAGATTGTGCCGATTGCTATTACCGTTGAACTTCAAATGCAGAACATTCCAATGGGAGCAAAGCAAATAGAAGTATATGGAAGGATTACAGGATGACAAACGAGGAAACGTTAGAGAGAGAATATTATTAGGAAAAAAATTACATGAGAGAGAAAGAGAGAGAGAGAAGCGAGAAAAATGTATGCATGTGTGCATGTGTGTGTAACAATATATGCGCGATCGCTGAATGTGCGCTCATCAAAGGTTCTATAGGAATCACGACTTTTATTGATCGACGAGAAAAAGTACTTCCTTTTTCCTTTTCCGTTTGCAAGCAGATAGCCATGGTAAAACGCGCCCGAATCACGCGATCAAACTCACAATAATGTTTGCGGCACATTTAGTAAGAGAGTACCGAATAAAGCGTTTCGATTGGAATTATAATTCTTACCTCTTCAATCACTTCAAACTCAAATACTCTTGCGATGAAGATACGAACACATCGCGCCGAATACAATTTTTTGCCCGTATACCATAGTAATCGGACATGTCTCTAATCGACATAGTGCAATAGTCTATACTATAGCGATACCGTGTATTATTATAGTCGTCATCACGATCATGTTTCTATCATGCACGACGTAAATAATCTCATCTCAGCCCCTCCCTCCCTCCCTCCCACCCTTCCTTCAACGTCTTTCCGCGCATTGTCTTATTGATTTCAAGCAGGCATCATATTTCTTTACGAATATAAGCTATCGACAGTTCATATCTTATCGCTAGCATTGTACATTTATATGTAATCCACCGCTCAGATCTTTGTAACTACATATTTGCGAGGACCGAGCTCCTTTTGCGAACTACATATTTCTCTCTCCCCCGCGAATCCGACTAGCAATAATGTTCACTGCGGGCTCTGCTAATAATTGATATTTATAATTATGCCGCGACGATTATTTATCATTATTTATCATAAAATTCGTAAAGCAATTGGAAAGAATTTATTGTATCGAATGTTGTTCTCGACTATAAATAAGAATCGAATCGAGTTGATCGTGTCATAGATAACGCGCGTTGCCCGTTTTGGGGAAAAGTCGGATTCATGACACATTCGAAATACACAGTAAAAGGAAAAGGGAAAGACGAAGAAGGCGAAATTGTGAAGGACTTTATAGAGACCGAGGAAATGTGCGACACTTACTCCGTTCTTCTTTTTTTCCTGTTTGATAAAAAAAGTGTCCGTCGTGTGTACCTTAATTCGCCTATGCGGAAGTGGTTCATATATAGTCGCGAATTGATGTATATTGATTAAAGAAAAAAAAATATGTATTTGTTCCTAAAGAAATGATAAGAGTAGTATAATATAATATACCGTCAAAGAATATTAATATTAATAATAACGATAATTTGATGGTACATACTTTTCTTATAAGTAACATTATACATTACTACGATTATTGTAGAGTTGGTACGGTTCTTGAGGATGCCTTGCCTGTAAATGTAACACACGTTAAATGAAAAGGAAAAAAAAAAAAAAAAGTCTTATTACCTTGTAAATGTTTTACCAAATATAATCGATTATTCAACTTATACTTGGATTCTGGCTGTTTTAATTGTTCAGCGTCCTATCTGCATTCCGGCAAGATTTACGACTCGATCCCCCCCCCCCCCCCGTTGGTCTTTTCGCTTGACTAACGTCGGCGAAAAAATCTCGTAAAGCTGCGGTCTGTGCGCAGTCATAAATATCTCAGACGCATGCATAATCGCGGCGCCTTTAAATGCGACGAGCAATCGACCCGATAATGTATTATGTGCATATACATATCGAACGAAATGGAAAGCAATGGAAAGTTGAATAAGCACCGGTGCGCCGCAAGATCACGATCTTGGCCGGATTGCGAAACTCTACCTTCTCGCAACAATGTGGTAAGAATTAATGTTTATTATGTCCATTCGTTCACCTTTTTGAAAAGTTTTGTGGACGTTGTTTATTTTATACGCACCAAATAAGAAATGTACATTATACTGTCGATATATTTTAATCTAACTTAATCATGACATTTTATTGTTGAATATATATTTTTATTACGATATACCGATTTCTTTTTCTTTACGTAAAGGATGTCACTGAAGTGTATAAGCGATAAGCAAAGTACTATTTAATTAGCAAAATCGCTCAGCCTATTCTTTAATACGAATCTGAAAAATGATATCATTCTGCGGTAGTGCAATATAATCTTATACATTGTACAATGAAAAGTCAAACGAATCGGCGCAATCTTTGATGCGAGAAGATTGCAAAATGGCACGATTAACTCGAACAGAGCAACTTGGATCGCGTTTGGTAGGCCGCGTCGTTACAAACGTTTCGCTCCATTGATCCTTGAGTCAATAATCGTTTTTTCCCTGATATTTTTAAATTCGTTGACATTAAAATAAAAAAAAAAATATATATATATATATATATATATATATATATCGCGATATTATTCTAGTAATTATTAATATATAGTATAAAAATCATTTAATTTAATAGCTGCTATAGGAATATGGAAATAATATATATATTTTTTGTGAGTTTTTACTCCTTTGCGAAGACAATGACAAAGATGTAGAAATGCATCATCGAGCAGCGAAAAACTATTGTTAACAATAGCGCGATCTCGATACGCGGTCTTCTGAGATATGTAGGATCGGATCATGTACTGGACGAGTACAATCATTTACCATCGTTTTCGAAAAATAGCTATTGACTATGTTTATTTTAGCAAACGACACGAAATTTGACGTAAAGTGCGCGTGTACACGCAATGAAGATCGGTCCGTGTGTCCCGAGACGAGGGATATCAAACGAGACCGCTTCTTCGCCAACAATCGTAAAGTCGTTTTCTGCGCCAAGTCTCACGGAATAACTTTTATCAACCGACGACAATGCATCATGGACTTTACGAAGATGCTTGCATTCGTCGAATGGCCCGCAAATTTCAGCAGAACGTCCTGTCTACTATAAAACGAATAGTTTTCGGACGAACATACATATACGATTTTACAAATGTACACATGCGTTAAATTTTTTCACGCCAATCGGTTTGTTTTAGAAATAGTTTATCCGAGAAAAATAACTCAATTAATATGATATTTTTTGTACATTACAATGAATAATCAATCTCTTGATACAAAGTTTTTCATTATAATAAGATTCTAAATTTTGTATACTCATTTACCAAGGATGAAGATTAACTATGTAGAACACCGACCCCCCCGCTCTCTATTAACGACCTCATAACCTCGCCCAAGTAGGACGGTCAGTTTGTAAGCAGGTGCAAGTTTGCATAATTAAACTGCTCGGGAATGTAGCGCCGCATCGACACGTTATGAAAATTCACACGTGGTCGCGTCGTGACGAGACGGTCCGTCACGTAAGCGCATCTAGGTCAGTGTGTTTTCTACGATCCTCGAAAGCCATAGATGAGAACGTTCGCGGGTGTAAATACATCTATGTGTATGTACACGCACGTCTCGCTTCTAGATATAGAAACGTATGGTATTTCACGTGTTGATCGGCGAAATAATATCTAACAGACTCGTCATCCTCGGTTAGACCGGGCGCAACTATAACGAATGTCTTTGTAGCAATAACTCCTTTCTCACGTATTGGCAAAGCTGATGCCCGGCAAGATCTCTCAGCGAGATTATCTTTTCCGGAAGATGATCCCGCCTGAAATGATAAGATTTTGTTCCGTTGGCCGATTTTCAAAGTGAAACGCGAAATATAATAACAAACACAAAAAATCTTGCCAAAAATAACGTAACTGTAACGTACTACGTGTAAAATATTTTTACATGTATATACGCATTCATGGTGTATACCATAGTGTGTATACAATATATATTATAATATTTATTATAGAAAGAAAAGCACATCGTGTTGATAGTAATATATGTCGAGAGATTTCACATATTCTTAAACTCATAATAAATTCGTAAAGTAGTATAAGTAAATGTATTAATTTTGCAAATTTTATAATTCATCTAATTTATATAAAGACATAATACAATATTTATATAAAAATATTTCATTTTTATTCGATTATGTATTATTTCCACACTGAGTTTAATTGGAAGATATATGTTTATATAAATATAATGTGTCTATAATAATCATAAAATTAACATTTATTATCAATTTGTTTTTATAGCTTGTGTATTATGATCGACCGAATATATCATAAAAACAGTAACAAGATCTCATTAGAAATGAGCAATAGTTGTGCCTTATATGTGACTAGTTAATTAATTAATATTTATAACGAGACTCGCTTTCGCGTATCACGCCAACGCGGCAAGATCGATAAGCTTGCTTATAGCAGAATAATTACGCAAATATTTATTAACAAGTGTAGGAGTAGCAACAATGGGCTCTAGAATCAATAGTGCTCTCTTTTCTGTATAATTAATAGAATCATCTCACTCCCATTGTAATAATTCTATCAATTATATAGAAATTCTGAAAATAGTGTGTCAACTTCACAAAGATAACACCAGTGATGTCAGGCATTTTAATAGGAAATAAAATGAAAGCTTTATCGTTATTTCGGTCACATATTGACCCATATTAAGTTAGCCCCCCCACCAACGCCAAATTAAATCAAATACATCAAATAATTTAGTGCTAATTATGTGCTAATTAGTTGCCGTAGTCCGAATTTTGTTGCTCAAACCGTTTAGCAGGAATTTACATTCAAAGTGGGGGGTGCTAGCTTGACATTAAGCCAGCCCCCCCCCCCCCCATAGTGAAAAAAATATATATAAAGCTCGAATCAAAAAATAAAATACACTAGAATTTGTGGCTCTAAAATAACATAAAAATATTTTTAAAAAAGTATATTATTTAATTAATACCACTATATACTCAGTCTCGCCGCGCCGTACCATTCACTTGCGCGAAGTAAAAGTAAATAAAAAAATGTATCGCTCGCATGTATTTGGTACTAAAATAATCTGTGGACAATATACTGTCGAAATATATGAGAAACTGAATTTGTTGCTCGTCTTAAAGTATTAAAAATCGATACTTTGTCGCCGCGGACCCTATACGACGCGCTATTATATTATATAAATTAACTAAAAGAATTTGTTGCTCGCATGTTTTTGGTATTAAAATAATCTGTGGACAATATACTATCGAAATATATAAGAAACTGAATTTGTTGCTCGTCTTAGAGTATCAAAAATCGATACTTTTTTTTCACTATGGGGGGGGGGGGCTGGCTTAACGTCAAGCTAGCACCCCCCACTTTGAATGTAAATTCCTGCTAAACGGTTTGAGCAACAAAATTCGGACTACGGCAACTAATTAGCACATAATTAGCACTAAATTATTTGATGTATTCGATTTAATTTGGCGTTGGTGGGGGGGCTAACTTAATATGGGTCGATAATGAATAGCCCAGACTAGAAACGAATTAACGTGGAATGAATATTACAATACAACATAATAATCTAAGTAATATTTTCTTTTGTTTCGTTTTACTCTGAATATGTAATTTATCGCGTTTTGATTTACTGTGAAACAAATGAAAAATTTATCTAAAATCTACAATTTAAATGGACAGCATTTTATACGTATAAAAGTACGTTATATAAAAATAAACTACAATAAACTGAAAAAAATATATTTAGAATAACGATATGTATATATAGTTAGATATGTATACATTATAAAAATTTTGTATTATAAATTTTCAATTTATTTTTTAATTACTTGATAATTAATAATTTTTTTCATAACATCACTCTCGTTTAAAAACTTGACATCGTTATTAAAAATTTCTCCTTCATTGTTTTCACTACGTCTCGTCAAACTGCTCGATCATCATGAGAAGAAAAATGCAAATGCATTAGGGGACAGACAAATGCACTTTAATATAGAACCATGTAAATATAGAGTTTAAATATAAATTATGCAAAATACCTGACATAATAAAAAGCTTTACGGTATGTTAAAAAACAAATACTTAAAGTCTAAATATAATTTTCAATCACGAGCTATTTTAAACTCTATATATATTCGCTATATGTATTTTAAATTTATTATTGCATATTGGAGATGTAATTTAAGCTTTAAAAGCGCATTAATTTCACCGTTTCTTTCTCCCGTCTTTTTTAGACAAAATGCGTATTCTTAATTTTGTTAATATACATGTTGGATAATTTTCATTTTTTAAGAATGACGCGTTAAAGATATATGTTAAGATTACAGAGTGATCAGAGTTAAATAAAATGTAATCGTATTAATGATGATTTCGAATGCTAATAAAATAGTAAAATTAATGCGCTCAACGATTATAATTATGAAATCATTAATAATCATCAATGATGAATAATAGAAATAATCAAGGCAAAGATAATATGGTCAGTTTTAATTCTAAATATTTATATGATTATCAGATTATAAATAATTAATCAAAAACAACTCGATTTTTCAATACCATCGTTTCCATAAATTAAAAAATAAATTGACATGCATATTGTTAATTTTGTTAATGCACATGTTTGATAATTTTCATTCTCTAAAGATGACGCGTTAAGGATGTTAAGATTACAGAGTGATCAGAGTTAAATAAAATGTAATCGTATTAATGATCGAGTTCGAATGCTAATAAAATAGTAAAATTAATGCGCTCAACGATTATAATTATGAAATCATCAGTAATCATCAATGACGAATAATAGAAATAATCAAGGCAAAGATAATATGGTCAGTTATAATTCTAAATATTTATACATGAGCTATAAATCATTAATAATAAAAAAAAAAAAAAACCCCCGATTTTTCAATACTATTGTTTCCATAAACTAAAAATTATATTGACAATTTTAAATGTTTAATAATAAATTCTACTGACCGACCGATGCACCGCCCTTGCATGTCTCACTTCTTTCCGCATCTGGTCATCGCGAGATCCCTTCCGTTTCCGGTTGCTCCCTTCGCTTCAAATTGAGACGAGACAGTCTATCAATTTGTCCACTCGTGCATAATCACTATTCTCATAATCACTATTTCACTCGTAGTCCAAAATCCGCCATATGCAATGACGCGGTAAAATTATTTCCATGCCGATTATAAACATGAAAGAACATATAATCGCGTATTAATAAATGGACGGAGACGATTTTCCGTGATTCTAATCGACATTCCCGATACTCACGACATCCACTTTATACACGGGATAAACTTGTGATGGATAAAAAAAGGCGAGAAATACGGAAAGAATATTTCAATCTCGCACGCTAATGCAATACGACGGTTACTGTAACGGTTACGGAAAATTTAGGCAGGTTGAGTAGTAGTAGATGGGGAGGGGGGAACGCGTCGTCGAATATCCGTTCCAGGAAAAGGAGCGAGCGCGTCTCTTCCAAGAAATAAACCGTACGCGAAAAATCCTGCGCGAGATAAATCAAACTAGCTCGAGCGACGCTCTTTTGCGATCTCGATTTATGAAATTGTGAATATAACTTTGAAAAAAGGATTACATTTGAAAACAATATTAAAGAATATTAAAGCAGAAACGTGTCGAACGCGACGCGCTTATATTTTCAACGCAATATTATTATATACGACAGCGAGTAAATTATTTCAGCGCCTAAAAATATGTTAAATAATGTATTCATCGATCGTTGTATCGTATTATAAAGTCGATATATCAAAACTACAAATTACTCTCGATTCGAATATTTCGAATATTCGTTCGGATGCGAAATTCATTTTCGATAGATAAAAGATGCGTGGGAAAAATCTTGTCGTTTGCGAGTATATATATATCGAAAGATGCCTTAATCACGATTACACGGGTTAATATATTACACTCGGATAATCGCCTGTTATTCGATACAAGACCCCCCCGACACTCGTTCGTACGCGGATCTCACTTTCGACGGATAAAAAGACGCGAGAAACACGGAGCGCGACCGTAATTCGTCTTGACACTCGCGCTTGTACGAAGGGACTGACACGATTACGGAAAATTTAGGCTCGACGGGTAGGTGAAGAGAGGGGAGGACCGCGTCGCCGAACGTCTCGGTACAGAAGCGTTCAAAAAAGTTGGATGTAAACATTCAGATATAAACAAAGAAGCGCGGCTCGAGAGAAAGAGAGAGAGAGAGCTTATATTACAAAATCTCGATCAATTTTCATGGCGAAACGATAATACAACGAGAATAATCGTTGAATAGAATGTGTAAGATTCGAGGAGGAATATATCTCTGAAAAGCAGCTCACATACCACATACGAACATTCCTAATAAAATATTCTTATTTAAGAGAAAAAAAAAATGTGTTCGGTTAATCGACAGTTAGTCGACTAATTTTACACGTCAGGTTTAATAATATTCATGGTTGTAAAATTGACCAATCACGGTCATTCGATTCTTGATTGGTGATTGGTTAGTTTTAAAACTATGGATGTTACTGAAATCCAATTAAGAGTGACGTGTCAACGTTAATCGATGTCTCTGAAATGCCGCGAGAAACCACGAGTACCAACAGCTAAGTGAGAAATTTTACAATTGGTGAAACTTCGCGTCGCGTTTTTCACACGTTTCGTATTTCAATATACTTTAATATTCTTTTAAAATATATGATTCTTCTTCGATTATATGTATAATTTCGCCAGAAAATAATCGCGAGATTGCAAAAGTATCGCTCGAGCTTCGTTATCTTATCCTTGTTCGTATCGCGAAGGTTTTTTGGCGCACGATTTTTTTCTCGCAAAAAACTCGCTCGCTCCTGTTCTTGGAAGAGATATTCGACGACATTCCCCTCCCCTCCCCCCACCTAACCGTCCAACCTAAATTTTCCGTAACGCTCTTCACACAAGCGCGATTATCGAGACGTATTACGGTTGCGTTCCGTATCTCTCGCATCTTTTCATCCATCGAAAGTGAATTTTGGGGGTAACTACCTCTCTCATTCTCATTTTTGTCGGGAATGAACGCACGCGGGCCCTTTGCGCTTTACTCATCCGTAGCGAAAACTCGCGTTTGCTCGCGTGATTAAACAGCTCATCGCGCGAAAAGTTATCGAAATGCTTATTATGTTGTATTGTAATATTCATTCCACGTTAATTCGTTTCTAGTCTGGGCTATTCATTATCGACCCATATTAAGTTAGCCCCCCCACCAACGCCAAATTAAATCGAATACATCAAATAATTTAGTGCTAATTATGTGCTAATTAGTTGCCGTAGTCCGAATTTGGTTGCTCAAACCGTTTAGCAGGAATTTACATTCAAAGTGGGGGGTGCTAGCTTGACATTAAGCCAGCCCCCCCCCCCCCCCATAGTGAAAAAAATATATATAAAGCTCGAATCAAAAAATAAAATACACTTGAATTTGTTGCTATTTTGTTGCTCTAAAATAACATAAAAATATTTTAAAAAAAGTATATTATTTAATTAATACCACTATATACTCAGTCTCGCCGCGCCGTACCATTCACTTGCGCGAAGTAAAAGTAAATAAAAAAATGTATCGCTCGCATGTATTTGGTACTAAAATAATCTGTGGACGATGTACTATCGATATATATAAGAAACTGAATTTGTTGCTCGTCTTAAAGTATCAAAAATCGATACTTTGTCGCCGCGGACCCTATACGACGCGCTCTTATATTATATAAATTAACTAAAAGAATTTGTTGCTCGCATGTTTTTGGTATTAAAATAATCTGTGGACAATATACTATCGAAATATATAAGAAACTGAATTTGTTGCTCGTCTTAAAGTATTAAAAATCGATACTTTTTTTTCACTATGGGGGGGGGGGGGCTGGCTTAATGTCAAGCTAGCACCCCCCACTTTGAATGTAAATTCCTGCTAAACGGTTTGAGCAACAAAATTCGGACTACGGCAACTAATTAGCACATAATTAGCACTAAATTATTTGATGTATTTGATTTAATTTGGCGTTGGTGGGGGGGCTAACTTAATATGGGTCACATATTGTTCCGAAATTTCTTAATTTACCGTGAAATAATTTCGTTCGCGAGACATTTTGCGCAAATAATTCTATAACCCGGAATACCAATAATAAAGAGTGACATTTCAAGGATATTTTCATAATTTCGTTTGGTTTCTAGTCGAAGATGGAGCGTTTGTTAATGTGTTTGTTTCCATGTACGTCGTGCGCGTAGAATATTTCCACATTTCCGTCCCGCGATTCACTCCCAGGGTCCCAGGTGCGACTATAATAATATCGCCACTTCCGTTGCGCTTGGCACAGCCTCGAGCAATTTTAGCCTCGCGTGATTCTAACGCGTTACGCGAGATTTTTACCTAAACAGCCCCATTTTCTCGGAAAAATAGAAAATAGCGATCCCGAAGAGCGTTAAACCTTTTTGCGAAGCATGACGAAAGTAGTTGTTCGTGAAATAAATTATTTGTGTGCACATGTGCATACTTGTGTATTAAACATGAAAAGAGAGGAGAGAAAAAAGAAGAGAAAGGAATAGGAAATTTTAATATACCCCACAGCAGTTTTAATTTCAAATGAATAATTTTTATTATCGATAATATATTTCGAAGAAAAACGAAGGAGAGGGAGGGGAGATGTTCATGACAGAACCGGTTGAAACTGGCAAGGTAAGTAATGACGAGAAAATTACGAAATGAGAGGTAAAATAAGAATGAAGAAAATACGGCAGGAGATAAAATATATAAAAATGTCCAGCATTCGTCAATGTGTCGATCGATGACTTCAATCAAATTTATAGCCTTCGGCGATAAATTTGTGTCGCTATGACGTTAGTTGATCGATTACCGATCGGTCGACGCTAATCGCGCTAACAATAAGTATATCTTACAATCAATGTATTGTATATATATATATATATATATATATATATATATATACATAGTGCGTTAACCGAAAGACGAAACCGGTTATTAAATCCGTGTCTATAACGTCTGTATTTATTTGGTAACGGACGCCTTACAATTGTGTAAATTCCATCATAGACAAAAACTGTCTTTGCGGCATCTCGAATCGTTCGATTCGAAGGAAGGTCACGTTAAGATTATGATGTTGGGTATAAGACGATAATTACAAGGCACAAATTTGCGCGCGGCGAGTTCGTGCCGCTATTCGCGTGGATACAATAAACTCGCTTTCGTTTAACAACCAGATGAATTTCTCGACGCCGCGTATCTATCTTCTCTTCCTCTTCCTTCCGAAGGTCATAAAAATTATTTAATGCAGCAATGGCACGCAAATTTTGCGCACACGTTTTCGCGTTTTTGTATTATCGCGTTATCGTTCGAGAAACTCGTCTAGTTTCCAATATCGCTTTCGTTATCGATAATAAAATCTTTAAATTTGTTTCAATTTTTTTTTCGGATTTGATTTCTTCTACTAATAGATATTTCATATTATATAATTACGCAATTCGTGTTTTAATATGCAAAATCTTAAGATCTCGAAAAGCAATAATAAATTAAAAAATATATACGTATGTAATTAGAAAGAATTAAGATATATTTATAATATCGTATATCTAGAAGATCTCGAAATCAAGGATCAATTTCTAAATTTTTACAAAGGGATTCTCAAGCTTCCAACATTCGCCTTCGGCTCTTTTCAATTATTGTCATTGATATGAAGCGGAATAAAATCGATAACCTGTAGATTCAAAGAGAAAAGATGAGATCAACATCGTTGTAAATAATATCAATTGTAATAATAATAATGTGCTCTCTATCGACGACAAGCTTACTCTTAGAAATTGAATACAAGCTCGACTTTACAATGCGATCAGAAACGCCTCAATTGGAGATTTGAATGAGCTGCGATAAATAGCGGACACGCCCGTGACGCATGCTTCTTGTTTTAATCAGAAGCCGACGAATTTATTTGCCTAGTGCCACGGTTAGGTAGCGTGCGTTGTGTAAAAGCTATGATAACCGACCGTCATTAATCGTCCGTCATAGCCGTAATAAGTCCTTAATCTTTCCGTGAGACCGCTACTTGTGAGTAATTGCTATTTCAGAGATATCCTAAGCCCCAAGAATATCTCGAATATCCTGCGAATTTCCGCGTCCTTGGGTGGAGAAACGCGCGTGTCTCGCCGATAACTAATCGTGGTAATTAGTTCGTTTAATAAATAAAATTCCTAGGACACGTTACACATCTCGGATTGGTGGGACATACTCGCGCGAGGTCGATCGCATGTCGCATGTCGCATGCGAGTACCCCTTTAAGATCCTCTGCCGGGAGAGGACCTAACCGTGTGTACGATCCATAGGGGGAAGGACTCTTTGCTTTTTTACACCCGTTGCTTTTTTCTTTTCTCGCGCGCGAGATTCTTGACCGCTGGACCAGCGGCCAACTTTGCCGACGATTCTTCGATAATCGATTAAAGATGCGAAAGTCAGTAATTTTTTTTTTTTTCAATAATCATTTACAAAAAATATATTAAAATAAATAATTGATACAAGTACATACCTAATTGTACGTTTGCAATAAATTCTAATAATAAAGGAGATTTTGGGAGAGAAGACTAATTCACATATCAGCATATCTGTCTGTAATATGCGCTAAATAGAGAATTTTGTCAGCACGTTTCTGATATTTCATCTCCGATTCGCTCTCTCTCTCTCTCTCTCTCTGTTTTTGTTATAAATTAACTTACGCAAAATAGAAACGATATTAATCTTACAATGCCTTGGAGATTTCTGGATATATCGTACATATAATATGCCATAAGCAAATAGACGATAATTAATACGCGAGATAGACAAATCTCATTCGGATACTCCAAAGCTGCAATTTTATTCCAACAATTTTATTAATTACAAATCAATCATACGCAGCGTCGAGATTTTTTTCAAGCGAGATTATATCAACGCTTGGAATAATACATCGTATACACCGGGAAATATGCATGGCGTCGACAAATGAGATTAATGGTCGCCGAATACGGCGGGTTGTTGCACTCGCAATTAAAGTCCGTTAATAAAGCACCGGAGGCAAATCGTTTCGCGCTCAGCGGAATGTGAAAGTAGATAAGTCGCGACGACTATTCGTGTACCTTGTGCGCCGGTCTCGATGGTGCGCGGTGAACCTCATTATCGCGTACAAGAGGAGGAGGAAGAGAGGGAGGAGGGGTATTTCAGACTTGAATTGAGATTAGTTTCGTTAACGGATTACGACAAGACTAGTTGCAACGTTCAGCGTGCAAATGTCATTATCGCGATCGACAATTCCGAGCGGACTCGATTATCCAGGCTAATTAAAATACTGCCCTAAAATTGCAGATCGCGCTTTTTCATCTTCGTAATATCCGTCCAAATAATCCGTATAAATATCGATAAAATTAGCGTAAACGATTAGACTGGCAATTACTCGTTACGCGATATCGTGTTACGCAAACTTTCAAACGTCAGCCTCGTTATTTTATGACTTAATTCAAAGAGTAATTAATTAAATTCTTGTCGCAACATAATTAGCTGATAATATTATTAATGGGATGCGCAAATATGTGTGCGTGTATCACGTTGAAAAAGTAATTCTTCCTTAAATGATTCTCCTAAAACGATTACGGAGCTGATTGGAAACTCGCGGCCCACGCCCGGCAACGACCGCTTATACTCGTTATTTATATCATCTCGTCGCGGAAAAATATCAAAATATTCTTTCCACCGTCTCGTAACGTAATCGTATATCAGAAAAGTGGACGTCGTATATTACATAGGAAGGCACGGCAAGCGACGACGGCATTTCTCGAGATGGCGTGACTCCGGCGCTATCGCGTGGCAACCTTGCCGTGCATTATCGCCGATTAATAAACCCTACGTTCTAAGAAAGCACCTCGGGGTTACGAACTTACTCGACATGTATCGTTCGTGGATCATCGCTACGAGGGAAAGGGAAGATATACCTCGATCTTTAACATCTCTCGCGTGAGAGAGTGTATTATATTGTACGTAATGTTAATCAGCCTCAGCCGGTAATCGCAAATTTTCATTTCGTTCCAGTAAAGTTGTTTTGCGAGAAAAGGCCATTTCGAAACCGACATCCCGCATAGATATCTATATTGTTACGATGATATAACGAGTTATAACGAACGCCGATGTAGAGAGTAATATTTATTGCGTGAATTCAATATAAACAAATTTGAAATCCCTTGAATTTTTATTCGAATAAAATAAATTACGTAAATATATGAGAGATTTCAAAAATTTAAATCGACGAAAAGATACACGTTTAATTTTGAACCGCGATAAAATCCTACCTCCGATTCGCGTATATTTGTAACCCGTGTCTCTTTATTTGATAAAAATCATAATTTACGTTGCGCAAAAATCGACGGAGTTTAATGATCGAGGCGACGCCGGTCGCTTCCGTCGTCGTAAATTACGATGACCGATTCTCGAAGAGACCCTTAGCGCGCATCGTGCAGTCCGAGACCTTCTCGCACGCTCCCTCATCGAGGACTCGGCGAAATAATCGACCACGTTCCTGCGTTCCATGTACGGTGGCGGCGGTGATGGTGATGGCAACTTGTTTGGGCGGGGTGAGTACACTGTACAGTTAGGATTTCCAAGAGGCGAAGAACATAATGAGAGAAACGTGCTACCCTTTGACCCGCGAGGCGCATTGCGCGGCTCGGCTGCTGCTGCACCCTTGTCCATATATTCGTATCGAGACGAAATTCTCGTTACTCGATAACGAATAACTAGCTAAAGTGTATCGAGATGACATGAAAATCCAAGTTTCGAGTTTGATTAAACGAGAAATTCGCCGCGATATTATCTCTACCATCGTGCACACACACACACAAGACCAGTTTTTCCTCAAGAATATCTTGTAGCGAAAAAGCAATTAATTTGTTTTTATATAAAAATTCATATGCACTGAAATGTGAGGCAGAATTTATTGCGATAAAACTGGACGATTAACATTAATCCGTGCAGGATGATGAAAATATTCTAGTTTAGATATCACGATATGAGCCAAAAAGAGAATTGATCCCTTTTTAGATGGATTAAATAGAAAACTTTATAAAGTATTTAAATGTATAGCCTAGCCTTAATTCTGAGGTCTAATAAAGACTGGACTAATTATATCCGCAAGACCAATACTCGCGTCGATTAATTATTCGAGAGACTGGGGCAAGACCGGAGCGACCAGTTCCTCTCTCCCGAGAAGAACTTTGTCGTTAAAGAATTTCTTGGCGTATCTTCCTCGGTAAGTTATCGTGAAGTAGTGAACTGGTATAGTTTTTATCCAGTACAATGTCGAGTTATCCATGCTCGTTATCGCAGGAGAGAGAGAGAGAGAGAGAGAGAATATTTATAACAGTATGATATTCCTGGAGAGAGATATTCCCGATGAAAGATTGGATAAAAAATTAACTTATTAAATAAGAGAGATAGAGATTTTGTAGAGATTAAATTTTTATAAAAAAAATTTTTTATTATGGTAATCACTTAATCGGTTAACAAGTATAACAAAATAAGATTTAATGAACGTTTCAATTTGGAAATGTCTCGTTTATATTTCTTTTCTTGTTATGTAAATATATGAATTCTTTTGTCAACGCTTTGACGACATACTACTTTCGTATGCGAGCTGCCAAACTATTCGAGATCATTTAACGATGCTGATGAGAAACCGATAACTTTGTCGTCTATTCGCAAAAAAAAGGTGCGTCGCTTTCGACACGCCTTTCAGAACAAACTAATCTCGAGACACGAGGACCAGCCCTCTTCTAATATAACGACGTTCTAAATACGTGGGTAGTGTTTAAATCCACGAATTGTCACGCAAAAAAAAAAAGATCGATATGTCGCAAGAAGACATCACGCCTCCGCGAGGACTTTCGTCGAGGACGCGCGTCGCCTATGACAACCTCGTCTTAGAAACCGTAAGGATAAATGGCCATTCATTCTAACGAGCCGCGTTGCGTAACGAGCAGAGCACTCATTACATCTCTCGTCGCACCTCTCGGGATCTAATCCCACGACTACTGACCATGAATGACTTACCGAATCCTTCCGCTATCGTCGCGCGAGGAAAGAACGATTATTTCGACGATTTATTGTTATCGGCGCACGCGAAAGCGCGTAAATTTCCCGTTCAATCTCCGCGAATTCATACCAAGCCATTGGACAAGATCCCGTCTTGTCTGCTGAGAAAACGACACGAACGTGACCCAACGAAATAACGATGCAATTTCCGGATAATGCATTCTAACGAGAGGATTTACGGCGTGTGAAAATGCATCTCGTGTATTTCTCGCAAATCAAAATTGCGATGTAACTTAATTTTTTGCCAAAATTTATCTGTGACTATTTTATCTTAGTAATTAACATTTTACGATTGAACATTTGTTAAAAGTTTAGGAAACAAGGAATAGAAATTTTTTATTAGATTTCAGTGGATTGATATAAGCATCGAACAATTAATTAATTAATCTGTGATACTATCTGAGGACTATCTCTTCCATCTTTCTTCTATATTATAATAAGAATCTACACCCCCGTCTCTCTCATTTTGTCGCGCAACTAGCGATTAACTTTTCATTATCAAAGGCAAAATATGACGATAGTGTCCGCAGGACGTGGGCAGAGCCCAAGGTAAGTGGCATGCCGCTGTTCTTAAATTGTTGCCTCGATACCGAGGACGATATTCGTGTATGTATTACCTCGTTATTCGAAGAACTCGGCACACGTGGAATATAGAGCACTTACTTTGGTTATGGTAACGACGGACCACTTAGTCTGGGTAACGACTACTCCGACCGCTACGACCTGGAGCATCGTCAAGTCGTCCGCCGGCTCGTATACTTGGTACGGTTGGTGACCCTTTACGCCACGAGACCACGATGTTCCATTTGCGCGGGGATTGAAATTCCATTCGCGCGAGGATCGCTAACTCGGCGAACGGTATAGAAGCCAAAAAGCGATAAAATTGTGACGACCGACTCTAACGGCGAGATATGCAATTTATCGGCTACCTTAATCACGGATTAAATATTGAAATATATTTGCCTCGCAACCTCTACGCTCGCGTAGAGGTAATAACTTATACAAAATCACAAGCATCGCACCCATCGAATTTTAGAGAATTAGTCTTATAAAATCTTTTATTTTTTAAGATATTTTTTCAAACAATCTTTTCTCTACAAAATATCCTCGTCGTTTACGAAAATGTAGGCTGCTTTACGTAATAATAATTAGTTACCGATTAATATCCTGATCTCTCATGCCTAACACTTTCATGTTGCAAGAATATTAGAATCAATTAATCTCTCGTTACTATTACTGATTGAGAAATATCTATGTGCGATATCGACCGCTTTGTTTCAACGCGATTACTCACAATAGCGACTAAACCTTTTCTCTTTCGCGTGCGTCTATCGAATGAAAGAATCACCATGTATGTCGCCGCACGAGCAACCACGTGTACGCTGTCCGCGTCAAGATTAATCGAAACGTGTTACCTGCATATTATTCGGAAAGATAATTTTTAAAAAATGCCAGATTTTTTTAAAAACTTTTTTCATTAATATCCAAGTTTGGAAATTTTCCATCTCTATTGTATATTCTATTTTAAAATAGAATGTTATATTAAATCTCTGGAGAAAGATCTACAACTCGAGTAGAACCGCGCTTGAAATAATCTTCTTACTTATAGCGCGGAAAAATATTTCATACTGCCGATACTGTCTAATGTTCTATGCGGATGCGTGTTTAGTAGCGCGGGAAATATTATAGCCGATACATGTGCGTGTGTTTATCCGCGTGGAAAATTTATATTTTTAATGATAAACATATATATATGTATATATGGTGTTTAAAAAAATCATTCAATATTTATATGATAGATAGGGGACACATCCTACTGAATAAAAAAATCTTAATAAATATAGATCGACAGCTCAACCGTTTTTGAGATTTAAACATTTTTGTATATTAGTATGACTGACTTACTGGCTTTTACGTATCGCATGCGACGTGAGAAAGTAATCTGTCTAAATTTTTATCTCGATATTTATGCTATCGCCGTTTGATGACAACTGATTGAAATCTTCTGTTATGAAATATGTACGCAAAATGAATATATTCAGAACGTGGTTTATAAACATTGAAGTAAACATCGCATGCGACACGTAGAAGTAAGTCAATCATGATGCTAACATACAAAAATGTTTATATCTTTGAAAGGATCGAGCTTCCGATCTATGTTTACTAATGTTTTTTTTTTACTCAGCATAGGGTATCCTACAATATTTACCATATAAATATTGAATTTATTATACATCTTATTATACATATATTATACATTATTTTAAACACCTTGTATACAGAGAATTTATTCCAAATTGATTATACAATCGAAAGTAAGAAAGACAAGATCCTTTATAAAAAAAAGTTAAAAATGTAGAACAAAATGTTTGCATACGAGATAAACATTTTTAAAAATTGTAACATTGATTTTTTGAAGTACTATTTGGCATAATCCTACCATATATGTACTGCAAAGTCGCGTCGAAAATTATAAAGTAGCCTTTAAGAGAAGAAGCATTGATATGCTCGATTGCACGTGCGAATTACCGATGATATCAGGCAACCACAAGCCAAGTATCGCGCGAAGCGCTTGAAAATAATTTTGCAGCCATAAACATTGTTTTCAATCGATTTTACTTGGCGAAGCGACTCATCGAATATTCAACGATTCTCTCAGTCCCTCAAAATTCAATACACCAGGACTACGGGTAATAGGGTAATAGGTATGTACATATAGTAATATTACATATATATAATTGATCGTTCGATATCTAAAAATAAATTTTAAAGTATGCAATATGTTATAAACGTGCGCAGCGTATCTACCATATATAATCAAATCCAATTTATAATTCTCTTCGATAAAAAAAATACATATATATACACACACACACACACACACACACATATATATTATATAGACTTGTATTAATATCTTTATTGACATCATCGACCCACTTCTCGGAAGTGTGAGAATGAAATTTAATTATATTTATATTAATATTTATATTATTATATAATAATATATTATTATATATTATTATATATTATAAATTAAATATATATAATAATTTATATTAATATTTCTATTATTTAAACATGCGGAGAAACTCGGGTGAAATTAATCAGGCCCGTTAGGTGGATAGTTATGAAGACTGAAGCGTCACAATAATGGAGTGCATCGTTTCCGCGAGTCCGCTCTATCGCGATGGCAATTTCATGGCAGCTGGTTCTTGGACGGGCAATGAATGTTCATGATCGTCGCTATCCGATCGATTCAGCGAACAGTCGTCTCTGTTCGCTTTCAGATGTAATCCTACGGAGCGAGCGCGCTCTATTCGCATAGTATGGGCAATATCACGGAAACAAGTATACGCCGGATTAATTGCGGGAAACGCAAGGACTCGTTTCTAGCGGTTCGGATAATGTTCTCCTCGGCAAGGGGGCTACGTCGTAACGTCGTCTATGCCGCATCGAAAAGGCCACCACCCGTCGTTCAAACGCGGGGAATCGTTCTCACATGCGAGTGGCGCAAAAACGAATGCTGCGGCGTCGAGACCCGTTTGACGCTATAAAAAATAACGCGCCTATATACCTTAGCTTAATGCGTACTAATAAAACAAGTTGTAAGACCAAAGTATACGGCCAAAGTAGGATAAGAAAAATCTCTGACGAGAGCTGGGATAGAGGAAACCATTGTGTAATTTGCAAATTATGGAAAAGTAGTACAAGTTAAATAATTTTTTTTTGTACCATTGTAAAATTATCTCTAATAAAAATTCAGAGCATTATGCATAAAAAAATCTTAACTTCACTTTTCTCGCAAAGACGCTATTAATACTCTCGGTCGCAACTAGAAGAAGACCATCATTAATTTTACACAGAGAAGGCTACTTAACATGTAAATATCCAGTTATCTCATATCTTGCTTGATATTATACCGTAAAATCCCAAGATTAAAACGTCGCACGAATTTAACTAATTACGAGGGAAGGGAAAAACGTGCGCAAGACAGAATATCGAAGCACGCGTAAGCGCAAGATTATCCTGTTGCGAACGATTCGTACGACTCTGAGCATTTATCGATTTGTAGTCTTATTTTCAGTTATTATCCGGTTGCAGAAAAAATATAAAATAGTCCATTAATCCATCGTCGTATACTTAGTTTCACACGCAATTCGCGCAACATTCCGCGGACACCGTATTTCACTCGCGCGACGGTTGCTGCTTCGCGTTCGAGAGAAACACAAACACGCCCCGGCATTGTACGGCAAAAGTTGTACGCTTTATCATCATGCCGCGATCGTGACGATTTACCGAGATCGCCAACCAAAGGAATAACAGGATCACGGACAGATAAATCGCTAAGAGCAGAATCTGTGGGACTGACTTCTTCGCCTCATCCGTGAACACGATCCGAATGCATTCGCACCAAGATAAAATCTGATTCGTTTTCTAAGATTTTCGCTCCCTCCCTAAGAATTTCACTCTCTTAGTGGTTACAAATAATTATATAGATTTTTTTATAAGAGTAAATAATTATAAAACAATTTAAAGATTTCAAACGACCATTTAGTTTCATCGCTAAATATTTAAAGAAACTCTTTATTACTTGGCTCGTGAAAATGAGCAGGTCAGCGCCCTGTAGGATGTGTCATGCAGATTCACACGAGGACTCGTCGGGGACGAGTCACGGGGCACGTCGCGGATAAAGAAGCAACGTCGATAATTAACGATGGAATCTATCGTGCGTGAGACCGGCTAAAAAATCATGGCCGGCTAGGCTAAGCTACGGGACAGACCGGCGCGCGCGCGCGCTGCATCGGCTGCTGCTGCTGCTGCAGCATCAACAGCAGTCCGCCGATGTCGGGATGAAGATGTCCCGGCTGCTCGCTTACGTACCTAGCTGGGGAATAAGTGTGGGTAATTTGCTCGATTGGCTAGATCGCTTGTTTCGCCGAGAGCAGCCGTGTGCCGTTTAAGACCGTGCGAGCGGACAAATACACACGCGCGCGTGCCGGATAATACTGTCACACATGCACGCCATGCGCGTAAATATATATTCGCACGTAAATATATACTCGCACATATAACCGGAATAGCCTATCCGTATGGATTCCGCGGATTCAGGAAGGAGAGGAATCCTTTGAAATTGTGGAAGAAGAAAACACGAATGTAAATTTATGTTAAGAATAGAAATCATTAAAAATAAAAACACTATTCCGTTTTCTTTTTAAAATAAATGCTTTTAAATTCCTATCCTCGAATAAAAAAAAAATGTGTTTAACAAGATAAAACGCTTACCAAGTATCAAATTATAAAAATTCATCGATAAATTATACTCATATTTTTCAATACATATAGTAATCTACTAGTATAAGCTTTAAATCAGAACTGATTAAAATTTAATCGATCTAATCTGTATCGAAAAGGGAGAAGTAGGCTTTACTGGACTTTGCCAGGACACGCGATGATAAGTTCTCCCGTACGATTTCTAGCTTGGTAATAGCTAATAGATAAACGACTGAAGCTGCCGATCGTGGTCGCTGCTTTCCGACTATTTAAGTGTTACCGGCTCGACAAAATTAACGAGACTCGAGTTTCCAACGCTGCTGCATTTGACATAATTAGCATATCAAAATGCAAATATTTGCGCGAGAGCACAATATTGGCGCAAAGTCGTATTAATAGATATTGAACGCGTCATTAAAATATTTATGTTAAAATCCTGTATCCCTACATTTTTGCGAAGAGAATTTTCTTTAGATATAATATGTGTGTATATGTGTGTGCAGGATACACATTTATTTATATAGAGAAAATTAAAACTATAAAATATTATATTCTAAATTTTACACACACACACACACACATAAAATATAAAACATATGTATACAACTTAATAAAACACTTTTCTATGATTTCTTTATAATGTCACAGAAAATGTAAAGTATAAATAAAATTTATAAAAATATTTTTCTACCAATTGTTAATAAATTATTCATAATCATTTAATCGACATCGATTAAAAGATAAACGTTTCACGATGATCTATCGGTATGGACTATCGAACATTCATTATATCATCATTGATGACCTTGCAGTTCTCGAGTTTTCGCGTGCATACGCCATCCGATGAAAGCACTGACTGCTGGCCTTCCTTAACTTACGTATGTATGTATGTGTGCATAATGATAGATATCACCACGTCATCTATTGTAATGCGTGTAATGAGAATCTCAAATAGGCGTGCAATTTGATAAGCTTGTCAACCGTCGTTACGGTTCATGCGCCCGAAGAATGGAATAGAGATTACAGTTATCCCGAAGGGCACCAGACCGCTGTTAACTCGCGAAAAATCTGCACAGTTTTTTTTTCCTCCTCCTCCTCTTGCGTCACGTGCGAAATACGATGATGAGTATCAGCGGATTTTTTCTCGACCGACTTAAAATACCGTTCCGCGCGGAGGCGAGAGAACTGAATCGCTGGAGAGAAATGGAACTCGGAGCACAAGCGTTTGAATACAATAATGGCTCGCGTTACCTTCAACATACCGTAAAGAAATAATGAGAGCTAGTATAGAGTGCGATTGAATTTACCAAGATTAATTAACAAGTTAGAGATCTCCGAGAGCCTTGGATATATTTATTTGCGAACTTTGCGCAAGAACGCGATAAAAATAAACTCCTCCGAAGTGTAACGAAATCTTTTGACAATTTTTTAGTAGCGTTTCTCTCTATTTTCGCGATAATTCCACCGATGGGGTATCGTCGAGCGTCATCGTTTTCTCCCATTACGAAAATAAAATTTTATTACTTCCTCGCGCGAATTTTATTAGTCACGCGTGCCGTCTACCCGTATGAGAGATAAACGTTAACACCGATCGTAAACAACGCGTTCGTCTATTGGAGCAACTATAATTGAATCAGTGAGCAGTTTAATTCTCCGCTGGAATCGTATGTGAAAAATTGATTTCAGAGTAATCGAACCCAACAATCCTATAATCAAAAGTGATTTAAATGAGGTTAACAATAAACTCGGTTCTAGCTGCCGATCGATCGTATTTGTCAAAATTAAAATTTCTCTATGGTACGCGCGGCTTATGAGCGTCGAGTATCACCCGTGTCTCGAGATTATCAGAGCGCGACCGATTATCCGCCGTGTCTGTATTAATTTGAGGTCGAGAGGTTAATTATCGACTCGAGATAGTGCACGAGATAGACTATAAATTTTCGATACTTGTGTATCGTGAAACAATAATCGCGGATTTTTTTTGCCAATCTTCACGTATCGCATTTATCCCATTACTATTAATAACTTTAACATAACGGAATTTATTGTAAATCCTAATTGTAAGTTGTCTTGGATGTTTATCGTTTTAATATCGCGTGACTACACGTAGATAAAATCTCTATACGTAATTATACGATATTAATAATATCGATATAATTTCAAAACAAAGAACGTAATAAAGAGTATAATAAATAGTATGTAAAGAATTTTAAGACACATTGTATGCTGAAAAAAAAAGAGAAAGGGAGAATATTGATAAATTTATGATTTATTCTTACGAAGTGTGGAATCTAAATTCCAATTAACGAAGCCTCGAATTTTTTCGAATTTTTGATGGCTGAATCAACAAACGGTAGACACAGACACTACTCGATTTAACGAACAAGCGCGAACGCTCGTATCCTGCCGTATGCAATAAGAATACTTTAATCTGTACTTTAGCGGTACAAAGCGCATGTTAATTACGGTGATTGATTTAAGTCTCGTCGTCGGGGATTTAAGAGCCTCGGCCGAGTACGGCACATGGTCGGTCCATAATACACGATCCCTCATGTGTCTCCTCATTGAGCAAAGTGCATATTCTATTGCGCGCATACCTAAACGCGTACACCCACGTGCGCATTGACATACGGTATGTGTATCCTTGCTAGGACGCGCTACACGCGCGCAACTCGTAGAGGAAAGACGGATCGACCTCGGTCAGATATTGAACGAACCCAAACTCACACGATGCATCAATCGATAGATCGGAAAGGACAACCGCAAACGTCAACCGCATGAATAGAAGCCAATCACGATACGATCAATTTGCATTTCGCGCCTCTTCGGCCCGTTCTTTTTTTCCAGACGCGCTTCCTCCTTTTCTCTTTTCTCTCTCGCTTCTCGATCGTACCTTTCATTCCGCGAATATATCTCCCCGAGAGAGACCGGAATCGAGACGATGCGACGCGCTGCGGCTTGGATATTTTGCGGTGGAGAAATCGACGATGTTTCTTTTCAGATCGATTCGATAGCCGACCCCGCCCAGATCAAGATCCAGTTTGGATGAATGTCTCGCTAAGTTCGAAAGACGGCTATCTCTCTCTCTTTTCCTTTGCGACTTTTTTCTCTATCCACAACGATCGCCCGCGGCCCCGGAGCTCGTTCTCGATCGCGATCAAGCTATCGTCCAACATCGACGAACATGCAGCGCGGCGAGATGTCGCGAGGCTTATGTTAGTAATAATAAGGGAGACGTTCCGCAGCATCGAGGCGCGAAAAAGTGTAGCCGACAGAATTATTCCGATAATCATGGAATAAGAGCGCAAACGTTGGACCGTTAATTAAGATTTAATAACGGCATAATAAATCTTACGACAATAATCTGAATAATTGATTTCTCCTTTAGTTGCTCGAGTTCGATAAATCTCGGACAGAGTTTCATATCAATTGTGAATAAAGTGATTCGAGAATGAATATCTCTGTCCCTTTCTCTTGTCCAGTATATGTATTTCGAAGTAGCAAGATAATTGAGTAAATCTCTATACAGCCACACAGCGAGAATTGTTTCTAACGACGAGAACGAGAATAAAATTTCAACGATTCGTATCTTTTTCAACGTAAAAAGGAATATTTTTCCAGTCATACAACTCACTCGTTGTTGGAATTAACCGTGCTTGATAATCGAGACGTTGGCGTTGTCACACGAACACTCACGCGGCGCACAAGTATCTCATAAATGCAAATTTCTATTTACTATTGAAGGAACAGGAATTCTTGAAAACTCTACACTCTGGCCAGTCTCACGGAGTAAACAAATCGTAATTTTTTTTGCCCGTTAAGCCATGATCACAATGTGCGATTTGTGTCCGATCCTTAATTTTTTTATTACGATTATTTTTATCATTACAATGCGCGATAGTGGCTTAAACAAGATTATATATATATATATATATATATATATCATTATAATTAAAAGAAAAAAAATACTATTGTATATTATATTTAATCAATTATATATATATCAAAGATTTCTATAACAATTTTAAAATATTTTTCCAGATTAAGATAGTATAATAATTATTAATTATATATAAAGCGACACGTTATTCAATTAATATTAGGAATAATCGTGGTAATTTTAAGTGAGTTAAGGCTTTTGCGGTATATTTATACAAAGACTGTAAGCAGGCATCTATTCTTGAAAATGCATCGATAAGGGTTCGCTCTTTCTATCAATCATGTATCTCATAATTTATACTCGTGGCACGGAACGTATCCGTTTACCGATAAGTTATAGCGCCAATCAGGAATTCTTCAAAGCGAGATGTACGTTGCACAAGCGCTACGCACGCAGCGCAGCAGGCCACGTTCTTGCGTATATACGAGGGCAGCGGTCGTTATTTATGTCCGAGCGCGGTTTTATCGAAAGTGAGAACGCGATTGTTGCCGTTAAACGAGCGAAAATATTTTATTCGCGCTCGGCTCGCGTGTGAGCGTCGTATTGGTACTATGTTGCTTTTACGCGGGACTCGCTTTGCCGGGATTCCTTAACGCGGCTTTAAACCGAATCGCATAATGGGACTCGCGCGCGGAAGACTGGCCGCATTTTGTACGTCTCTATCCTGGAAATATGCGACGCGCGTCTTGTCGCGCGAATGAATCGCCCGAATCGTGGATGGAGCGAAAGTGTCGCGTTCGTATCGAAGCCGGTTACCAGCGATGTTGCCCGCTACATTGTCTTATTAGGTATGTGTCAGCACTCGAACCTACGCGGCAATTTTCAGTTTCGATCTAAAGGCTCGATAGCTTTCAGTCTCTATCCGATTTTTCCGTCCAAGGTTACATTAAGTGGGTTCGCTTTATGATTTATTATTTTCCGTATAATTTTCCGCGAAGCTTAAGAAAAATTAGATACGAGCGCATATGGCGCGTTAAAATTCGGATCGGACCAACGCCAAATTTCGTTTGTGTCAATTCGTTGATTACAATTCATACTGGATAAAAAAGCTTGACATCTCCATTCATTAGACCGAGTTGTTATCGAGTAATTCAAAACTCGACGTCATTTGAAGTAGTGTATTATGACACTTGGAATATCAACTTGTCAAGCAGAGGCGATAAATAAATGAAATCCGCCAATGTCCAACGGCAACGATTCCCAGCAATGCGGAACGATTGGCGTTAACTTTATATTCCACTTCCTCGTTTCTCCTTCCTATAATTGAGCGGAGTTAACGAGTGCTTAAGTCGAGTAATTAAAATCTCTGAGAGACCCTGCCACACTTTGTCGGCAACGAAGATAAATCTATTACTAGCTACCGGCTTCGGTATTCACGTGTAAAGTCACGTGTACACGAGTACACTATTGATGTTGAGTAAACCTGACTTCGTTATGTGTATATATGGTATATTATGAGTTGCACGAATGTTTGAATAGGCTGCTGAAATGTATTTTAGATTAAAGTAGCATATATATTTTAATAATAATTTAATTTTTGATACACAAATAATACGCAGTATTTCTCGCGTTTATATAATTGTTATTAAAAAAAAAAAAAAAAATAAAAGTACTCTTTTAGATATTGACACATTGTCATTATTTTAATTGTATAATTTCTTTAGAAGAAATACAGATATAATCTTCGACTGTATTTAATATTATCACTTTCCAAAAACTGACAAACGCACAGATAATAGAATAGAAATATTTACGCTTGTAACTAATATAAAGTTTCACAATCATGTTATTCGTTGCGCGTATCTTTCGCCCAACGATACGTATCGTTAAAAATAGAAACAAATCAATAACTCGGGCCTACCCGTTATGCGTTCCTCAAGCGTAAAACGTGAATTCTTGCGTAAATGTATTCCGTGCGTTTCACGTTGCAAGATATTGCGGTGAGGTCGGCAAACTTTTTCCGCAACGATTCAGCAACGATGGTCGTCGGATGACGCCTGTGTGTGCGACGTTTTATTTTCATTAGATAATAATTTCACGACGTTTCTCCTAGAGTCTTGCGAGCGCATACGCTGCAATAATAATTATCTCGCAACGTTGCTTTCACGGCTGATACTACGAGGATGGTTTATTATTATCATTATGTGTACGTTGCATGTCCGACATTTTGCGTCAAACCAAGAAAAATGCATCGCTAACGTGCTCGCAATAGAATTATAATACAAAGCGAGGAGACAAAAGTCCACATGCGCGCAATTTCCTAAATTTAAGTTCCAGAGAAGACGTTTAAACATTTATATTTTATAGCTGTAGTATTCTCTAGAATGTCCGTTTAAAAATTTTTTTATTTTATTTAAAAATTCTATACAGTTTTTTTAAAATTGTTTAAATTAATTTAATCGCATATAATTTTTTCGCATCGCGCATACGTCATAATATAGCAAATAATGAATGAAACATACAATACATGATGTATCTTTAAGTTTACATCTGTTGGATGAAAATTGCATTGCTAATTCGATTTTAAACGCTCATTTTAAAATAAACTACTGTATTAACGACTCGAATAATTGTCAAAAAATACGATGAGTTTTACATACGTAACATTAATCAATGATGAAGTAAATCGAGATGAAATAAATTATAAACGACTCATGGCAAACATTTCCGGATGTACATTGGCCCAGGCTTAACGCGTATTACGGCAGCGCGTGATTACTTTTTTTTTTTTTTTTTTAACGCCTCGCTTGTTGCGCGCCTCTCTACGATAATAAGGATCGTTTATTACAACAATTACGCAATGTATCTAACAAACAAGTCGTTTCACAGTCGACGCAATCGTCGGATATGTACGATAATGAATAGCCCAGACTAGAAACGAATTAACGTGGAATGAATATTACAATACAACATAATAATCTAAGTAATATTTTCTTTTGTTTCGTTTTACTCTGAATATGTAATTTATCGCGTTTTGATTTACTGTGAAACAAATGAAAAATTTATCTAAAATCTACAATTGAAATGGACAGCATTATACGTATAAAAGTACGTTATATAAAAATAAACTACAATAAACTGAAAAAAAAATATATTTAGAATAACGATATGTATATATAGTTAGATATGTATACATTATAAAAATTTTGTATTATAAATTTTCAATTTATTTTTTAATTACTTGATAATTAATAATTTTTTTCATAACATCACTCTCGTTTAAAAACTTGACATCGTTATTAAAAATTTCTCCTTCATTGTTTTCACTACGTCTCGTCAAACTGCTCGATCATCATGAGAAGAAAAATGCAAATGCATTAGGGGACAGACAAATGCACTTTAATATAGAACCATGTAAATATAGAGTTTAAATATAAATTATGCAAAATACCTGACATAATAAAAAGCTTTACGGTATGTTAAAAAACAAATACTTAAAGTCTAAATATAATTTTCAATCACGAGCTATTTTAAACTCTATATATATTCGCTATATGTATTTTAAATTTATTATTGCATATTGGAGATGTAATTTAAGCTTTAAAAGCGCATTAATTTCACCGTTTCTTTCTCCCGTCTTTTTTAGACAAAATGCGTATTCTTAATTTTGTTAATATACATGTTGGATAATTTTCATTTTTTAAGAATGACGCGTTAAAGATATATGTTAAGATTACAGAGTGATCAGAGTTAAATAAAATGTAATCGTATTAATGATCGAGTTCGAATGCTAATAAAATAGTAAAATTAATGCGCTCAACGATTATAATTATGAAATCATTAATAATCATCAATGACGAATAATAGAAATAATCAAGGCAAAGATAATATGGTCAGTTTTAATTCTAAATATTTATATGATTATCAGATTATAAATAATTAATCAAAAAACAACTCGATTTTTCAATATCATCGTTTCCATAAATTAAAAAATAAATTGACATGCATATTGTTAATTTCGTTAATGCACATGTTGGATAATTTTCATTCTCTAAAAATGACGCGTTAAGGATGTTAAGATTACAGAGTGATCAGAGTTAAATAAAATGTAATCGTATTAATGATCGAGTTCGAATGCTAATAAAATAGTAAAATTAATGCGCTCAACGATTATAATTATGAAATCATCAGTAATCATTAATGACGAATAATAGAAATAATCAAGGCAAAGATAATATGGTCAGTTTTAATTCTAAATATTTATATGATTATCAGATTATAAATAATTAATCAAAAAACAACTCGATTTTTTAATATCATCGTTTCCATAAATTAAAAAATAAATTGACATGCATATTGTTAATTTTGTTAATGCACATGTTTGATAATTTTCATTCTCTAAAAATGACGCGTTAAGGATGTTAAGATTACAGAGTGATCAGAGTTAAATAAAATGTAATCGTATTAATGATGATTTCGAATGCTAATAAAATAGTAAAATTAATGCGCTCAACGATTATAATTATGAAATCATCAGTAATCATGAATGACGAATAACAGAAATAATCAAGGCAAAGATAATATGGTCAGTTATAATTCTAAATATTTATACATGAGCTATAAATCATTAATAATAAAAAAAAAAACCCGATTTTTCAATACTATTGTTTCCATAAACTAAAAATTATATTGACAATTTTAAATGTTTAATAATAAATTCTACTGACCGACCGATGCACCGCCCTTGCATGTCTCACTTCTTTCCGCATCTGGTCATCGCGAGATCCCTTCCGTTTCCGGTTGCTCCCTTCGCTTCAAATTGAGACGAGACAGTCTATCAATTTGTCCACTCGTGCATAATCACTATTCTCATAATCACTATTTCACTCGTAGTCCAAAATCCGCCATATGCAATGACGCGGTAAAATTATTTCCATGCCGATTATAAACATGAAAGAACATATAATCGCGTATTAATAAATGGACGGAGACGATTTTCCGTGATTCTAATCGACATTCCCGATACTCACGACATCCACTTTATACACGGGATAAACTTGTGATGGATAAAAAAAGGCGAGAAATACGGAAAGAATATTTCAATCTCGCACGCTAATGCAATACGACGGTTACTGTAACGGTTACGGAAAATTTAGGCAGGTTGAGTAGTAGTAGATGGGGAGGGGGGAACGCGTCGTCGAATATCCGTTCCAGGAAAAGGAGCGAGCGCGTCTCTTCCAAGAAATAAACCGTACGCGAAAAATCCTGCGCGAGATAAATCAAACTAGCTCGAGCGACGCTCTTTTGCGATCTCGATTTATGAAATTGTGAATATAACTTTGAAAAAAGGATTACATTTGAAAACAATATTAAAGAATATTAAAGCAGAAACGTGCCGAACGCGACGCGCTTATATTTTCAACGCAATATTATATACGACAGCGAGTAAATTATTTCAGCGCCTAAAAATATGTTAAATAATGTATGTCATCGATCGTTGTATCGTATTATAAAGTCGATATATCAAAACTACAAATTACTCTCGATTCGGATATTTCGAATATTCGTTCGGATGCGAAATTCATTTTCGATAGATAAAAGATGCGTGGGAAAAATCTTGTCGTTTGCGAGTATATATATATCGAAAGATGCCTTAATCACGATTACACGGGTTAATATATTACACTCGGATAATCGCCTGTTATTCGATACAAGACCCCCCCCCCCCCCCCCCCGACACTCGTTCGTACGCGGATCTCACTTTCGACGGATAAAAAGACGCGAGAAACACGGAGCGCGACCGTAATTCGTCTTGACACTCGCGCTTGTGCGAAGGGACTGACACGATTACGGAAAATTTAGGCTCGACGGGTAGGTGAAGAGAGGGGAGGACCGCGTCGCCGAACGTCTCGGTACAGAAGCGTTCAAAAAAGTTGGATGTAAACATTCAGATATAAACAAAGAAGCGCGGCTCGAGAGAAAGAGAGAGAGAGAGAGCTTACATTACAAAATCTCGATCAATTTTCATGGCGAAACGATAATACAACGAGAATAATCGTTGAATATAATGTGTAAGATTCGAGGAGGAATATATCTCTGAAAAGCAGCTCACATGCCACATACGAACATTCCTAATAAAATATTCTTATTTAAGAGAAAAAAAAAATGTGTTCGGTTAATCGACAGTTAGTCGACTAATTTTACACGTCAGGTTTAATAATATTCATGGTTGTAAAATTGACCAATCACGGTCATTCGATTCTTGATCGGTGATTGGTTAGTTTTAAAACTATGGATGTTACTGAAATCCAATTAAGGGTGACGTGTCAACGTTAATCGATGTCTCTGAAATGCCGCGAGAAACCACGAGTACCAACAGCTAAGTGAGAAATTTTACAATTGGTGAAACTTCGCGTCGCGTTTTTCACACGTTTCGTATTTCAATATACTTTAATATTCTTTTAAAATATATGATTCTTCTTCGATTATATGTATAGTCTCTTCACACAAGCGCGATTATCGAGACGTATTACGGTCGCGTTCCGTATCTCTCGCATCTTTTCATCCATCGAAAGTGAATTTTGCGTGCGAATAAGCGTCGGGAGTGATGAATGGAACAATGGACGATTATTTAAGTACGTCGTCCGTTAATCCGGTCTTAATCAGAACTTTGTACAAATGCGAAAGCAAAAGGACGAGGAGCAAAGAGGAGCGGAATGGAGTGACGTTTGCAACGCATCGACTGGTGAGTCAATTTGTCAATGATTTTATTTATTTATATAATTGTCAATTTTTATTGACGATGCATTCGCGCTACTTTGAGAATTACTTGGCTATAATAATTATTATATTTGCCACATGTCTCGTGACATTCATTGCAAAAAGTGACGTGTGTATTAAGTCGCCCTCTCGCATTTTAAAATCCTTCAATGAACAAAATTCGAATGAGAATAAAATACATGCGAGTTGAAATTTCTCAATAGGAAAGTAATTTAAATTCCCTATTTTTCAGTCTTTGGAATCGTAAATTAAAATTTAAATCGAAAGAATTGCGCGATTCTAGCGTTCGATACGATAAGATAATCTTCGATAATCCGACAATTACTATTGCATGCGTTTTCTTTTTAATCCATCTTCCTCTATCTGTGTTCTTTTTACGAGACACAGAGAGAGAGGAGGAGGAGATGGGGGGGGGGGGGGGGGGTAACTACCTCTCTCATTCTCATTTTTGTCGGGAGTGAACGCACGCGGGCTCTTTGCGCTTTACTCATCCGTAGCGAAAACTCGCGTTTGCTCGCGTGATTAAAGAGCTCATCGCGCGAAAAGTTATCGAAATGCTTATTATGTTGTATTGTAATATTCATTCCACGTTAATTCGTTTCTAGTCTGGGCTATTCATTATCGACCCATATTAAGTTAGCCCCCCCACCAACGCCAAATTAAATCGAATACATCAAATAATTTAGTGCTAATTATGTGCTAATTAGTTGCCGTAGTCCGAATTTGGTTGTTCAAACCGTTTAGCAGGAATTTACATTCAAAGTGGGGGGTGCTAGCTTGACATTAAGCCAGCCCCCCCCCCATAGTGAAAAAAATATATATAAAGCTCGAATCAAAAAATAAAATACACTTGAATTTGTTGCTATTTTGTTGCTCTAAAATAACATAAAAATATTTTTAAAAAAGTATATTATTTAATTAATACCACTATATACTCAGTCTCGCCGCGCCGTACCATTCACTTGCGCGAAGTAAAAGTAAATAAAAAAATGTATCGCTCGCATGTATTTGGTACTAAAATAATCTGTGGACGATGTACTATCGAAATATATAAGAAACTGAATTTGTTGCTCGTCTTAAAGTATCAAAAATCGATACTTTGTCGCCGCGGACCCTATACGACGCGCTCTTATATTATATAAATTAATTAAAAGAATTTGTTGCTCGCATGTTTTTGGTATTAAAATAATCTGTGGACAATATACTATCGAAATATATAAGAAACTGAATTTGTTGCTCGTCTTAAAGTATTAAAAATCGATACTTTTTTTTCACTATGGGGGGGGGGCTGCTGGCTTAATGTCAAGCTAGCACCCCCCACTTTGAATGTAAATTCCTGCTAAACGGTTTGAGCAACAAAATTCGGACTACGGCAACTAATTAGCACATAATTAGCACTAAATTATTTGATGTATTTGATTTAATTTGGCGTTGGTGGGGGGGCTAACTTAATATGGGTACAATACAAGGTGCTCTAACGACTATCTTCTGTCAAAGAACCCGGCTGCGGAAACATGGCGCGTATCGTTTCCCGCAATATCCTTCTTAGTATACCAGGAAGCGAGTTCTTATCGGGTGCAACACTGTCATTTGCCGGGATCATTTCTGACATTCGTTCGATGATCTCTTATGCGGCCGGCGTGTTGCCGGGATGACTCGTAAGATCGTTCAGAGACCCGGAGGCCACAAACCTCGGCGGGTCCTTATGATATGGATCATAAAGACGGGGACTTTTCTCACGGGATTATTCGAGCCGAGCTCTCACGTTAATCCGAGATTTCCGCGCGATTCGCGGTATCGTAATATTAGGCAACCATCCGGTTTTATGATGTAATGTAAAGCCTCGCGACACTCTAAACACACGTCGCAGTAAAATCGAGATGGCGCGTATCGTCAGCTTTCTATCGAAAGTTTTAAACTTTTCCGTATTTTGTTTTTAAAATACTTATTTTTCAATTAATTTAATAATCGCGTGTTATCTAAACGAAAATGCGATTCAAAACTTGAATGTTCGATAATGTAACGAATAATTTAATGAAAAATGTACGATAGGCGATCATAAAATTTTCGCTAAGGAAAAGCTGTATTTTCATGTTCTTCGCAGAATCCGCAGTTAAAAGTATGTGGCGGAAAACGGAAATATCGTAATCGTCGGCACCATCAATTCGCTCCGTCGTATCCCTCGATTGTTTTTGTGCACGGCTCACGTCGGCGGATTAAGAAAATCGTCGAACGATGCAGCATTATCCGCCGTTTTTAATGGTTTATAAGTAATTCCGTAACGACGCGTTTGACACGGATACGAGTAATTTAATGCGCCGCGCGCTTGTTCGTAGCAGTACATAAAACCGGCATCGTATATACATATAACAATCCGGTTGCGGTTATATTCCCCGTCGATTAGAAACGATTGCACGCTGCTCTGGTCACCAGACACGCTGGGCACGCGGAACACACAACCGGTCGCTCTATCGCGAAGGCGTCGATGGCCAATCCGATTGCCGATCGGCGCTATGACAAATTATGCCGCTGATTCGTGGATCGAACTCGTGTTATCGATCCTTATCGATCGCAATATTAATTTTCCGCAGCAATAAAAGCGCATGTTCCTATAGCTCTACCGCGGTTTCACTTTCCATTTAACTTCGAGCACTCCAATGTGTTTCCTTCTAAAGTTTAAAAGTAGTATGACATGATTTTTTTAACGATATTTATATATCTTTTTAACAAACAAAAAAAAACTTTTATAATATATAATATAAAATATGTGTTATTTGTGTACCGTAAAATTGCGTAATTGCGGAAGTTTTGATTTTGTTTTAATTTCGTATATTAAGCATATACGAGAACCAACTTTAACGAGATTGAAAGTGATTCGGCGCACAAATTTTCGACGCGATCTCTGAGAATATCCAAAAAAATATAAGTTGTTTTATTGTTCTAAATAAAATTGTAGGCTCACTTTTGTATCAGATACAAACGAACGGTTAATCGATTTATAAATCTTGTAAAATGCATAATAATAAATCACGATCGCAACCAATGGCTGGATCGTAGCAGACATTTAGACATTCTTTACTTGCCCCCCACAATACATTCATAAAACTTGGCGTATCTCGAATTATCTCCGCATTTATCGGCGGATAAAAAACACGAACAATGCCGAAGTAATATTAGTCAGGTAGTGGTGTGTACACGTGCGCGTACAAACTTTTATACAGTAAACATTGTACGAATTATACAATATTAACATAATACTGCCCTCAATAATCGCTCTGATCTGGTGCAACTTTCAAGGAAGAGACTCTATCTCACTCATCGTAAAATGTCTAACAATAAACAATAATTTGGCTATTATAAGTCAAAAAAGCGTAACTGCATGCTCTGAAAATGTGCATAAGCAAATTTGCGAAATTAAATATTTGCCAAATTTTTTATTATATATATATATATATACATATGTGCACATATAAATAAATAGAAATTTACGGAATTATTCCCTATTTAGGACTTTTCACGAGTACGATGAAAAGTTTATCTTAATTGCATCAAACGACCAGAGCACGGCGGACGAACAAGCATGGTTAGGTCAGAAATGCATGTACGCGATGCATCATTGGTGCAGTTGCACAATTTAACGTGAATATGGAAGCCAAAAATGGCGCGTACATGGCCGAGGGTAAAATTGAGGCGTTTAATATGTATAAATGCATAAGAGAAGCAAGGTGACTCTCGTCCTCGCATCTCTCACGATCATCTGTCTTTTCGCGATTACGTAAGTTTCTACATAAAAGCATCGATCTTTATCAGCTATAAAATTCGCCAACACGATCAGCCGCGACGTTTGCACAATCTTACTGCAAGTACGCCATAAACTTAATCGCTACTACAATATTTACCATATTGGTATTTTGCATTAACTCCATTTATGCTACGTATTGCAAAAACTATGTGTTACATTTTTTTGTCTCATTTCTTTTGATCTACGTTCTTAATTTCGAGAAACTATTATTGGCATTATTAGATAAATTTTTTTGTATCGACTCTATTTCTTCGCGGGTATAGTTTTGAAATTTTTGCATAAATTTTATGAGCGTAAAATTACGCGATACGCGTCGTTTGCGAAAATGATCCATATGTAAAAGAATTTTCGTTCGCCGAATTATTGACACGCGAGCAAGCGGACTACACGTCATGTCGTACACGTTCCGACACATGTGCTCACGTGCAGCACGTGCGGTTACCATATACTCGCCCACGCGCGCTTATGCAGTTTAGAATGCGCGAACAAAAGGGAAACTACTGTCGCTACCGCACCTTTACGAAATCCATGTCGTCGCCATTTGAGGTTTTACGACACGTTGAAAAAAAACTTTGCTGCCTTGTAAGAGAATTAATCCATGCACATTTATGTCAGATAAATATTACTGACTCGTAAAACTCAAAGCAGAGGAAAACGGATGACATGCCGTGACCAAAATTTGCATTTAAATTTGCAGTAAATCATGATAAAGTACAATATATCTTGAGAAAACGATTTTTCTGATATAAAAAGTAAAAGATATATATGTACAAAAAAATATCCAAATTTATATAAGCAACAAATAGAAATAAAAAAAGTAAAAAATTTGTTAAACTGTCAAAAAATTAACTGCTTAAAATAGATGAAAGATTAATAAAATTAACCAAGTTGTTATTCATATATCGTTAATTCATATTAATTTATTAATTTATATTTATATTATATTATATTATATTAAGAGGAACAATGTAATGTTTGTACGACAAATAATAACACGAATATAATCACCAGCCAGCTTGTCATTACTTTCGCATATGTGTTTAGCATCGGGATATTACCGTGTTTTTTTGATGTCGCTAATGGATGAAATCAATTTACGTAATATAACACATCGTCGAGAAAGCCAAAGTTAATTACATGTTCGGGTAATACTACTGTATATACATGTAAAGCTAAAAATTATTTACGACTTTTACTATACACTGAGAACGTTTTAATTGAAAAACTGTTATCTACTCCGATGTCTTACAGAATTATAATTTCAAGCTACCTTTTTATCGCTACGCGCAACTTTGAACATACCAGTGAGTTCTATGTGAGAAAATATTTATCCCAATTTCTCATCGGATTATAACTGATTTAGATATACGTCGAGTATTTCGCGTAATAACGCGATGCCAATTGTATACTATCGATTGTAAGACTATCCGTGGAAGGATCGTGCGCACTGAGCCTTGGATCGATTCACGCACGGCGCTGCATTTATTTCTGCGTCGCTGCGTCGTTAGAGCCGCGCAACGACGAGAAAACGGCCGCTCGACGTAAGAGAGAATTCAAGTTTTTCTCCCATGCTTCTTACAGACGTATTAGCATAAACTTTTGATACGTAATGCCAGAAGTAGCTCTAAAAAACTCTACTATTTACGCGTTACGGAATTTTAATCTAATAGGATCTCGAATATCATTTCTTCCGTTATAGATATTAGAATTATATAATTATTGTATATAATATTAATTAATATGATATTAATATAATTTTAATAAAATTAATATAATATTAATAATAATTATATAATATTGTTTACTATTATTACGTATTTTCTAGTAGCAGGCTCAGGATAAAAACAATCAAATAGGAAACTGACAGATAAGAGTCACCGCCTTTTGATTTTTCCTACTACATATTTAATATTGTATGACTTTGTCTTTATGACTTTACGACTTGTTTCCTGACTTGTACGTAGTTTTTCTTTAATGGATCTTGCCAATAATTTAAAAAATGATGGATTGAGAAACTTAAATTTGAATTCGATTGCAAAGTTTGAATTGGATGAAAGATTAACTAAACTTGCCTCGCATTAGCCTCTCAATGTCGTCTTTGCTTTTTTTTTTAACCTTTGTTTATCACCAGCTTTATGACTGTTATTTTTATATGACTGTACCGACCGTATCAATATTAGTCATCATTATATATTGTAAATCACTGACAATATACGTGAAGCGATATCGGACATTGTCCATTTATTCGTACAGATTCCACATTTTAATGAACCTTCTTTTTCATTATTAATTTTAATTTGAAATTTGACCGCAACTGCAAATATTGCGTATATCAAATTTTAAAATTCCAATCTAATCTTTATACATTTATATCCATGTTGAGAATGGACCAAAAACGGTCTGAAACGTAAATTTTTAATCCACATTTGTAAAATAAAATTTAACGATAATAGGTTCGCGCACCGATATTCGCGTCTTGGCTCTTATCTGCCAGTTTCCCATTTGAAATTTTCTAATATCGTTTCATTATTTGTGGTGCATAAGAGATGTAAGAATAATATTGTATTTATAATGCAGATGAATAGAAATCACGTACTGATATACCATATAAATTGAGATGTAGCAATCTTGTTATTATGTCCATGCTGCAACTTTTTATAAATGACTTTACGTATATGTAATTATAGTGAAGTAAATAAAACGCGCAAAAAAAGTCGCAAGAGTGACTCATGCTTTTACTTGCAGAAGCGTGGTTTCTATAAAAGTAAAGCCAAGGCCAACATAAATCTGTCTTGTGACGTTTATTCTCCAAGACGTGTTAATTTCTATACGGATTACCATGGACTGTCGCGACAAGAAATCTTTAAAAGGCCAGCAGACGCAGATCACATCTACCCGAGATGCTCATGAATATACACTACAGTGTGTAAGTGCAATTGAGTAATGCTATTGCGCGCAATTCAATTACATGTCTTCACATGACATGGAAAATAAGTTATCTGAAATTTTATAAAACTTGTAAAAATTTTCTCAAAAGTAATTAACGCGCGTAATTATAATTCCTCGAGACATGAGGTTTAAGCATTATTTTTTAATTTAATAAGAGAAAATGCGTTATTTTTTCATCACACACCGCATACTTGTATAATTTTCTCTTTCAACGCTAATTCTCCTTTCGCTACGGCAATTCCTAGAATACTCCTAACGCCACCGTGACAAAACGCAAGTTAAACACGAAAAAACTTGTAAAAACACGAAATACAAAATTACTATAATTTTCGCGGCAATGTCGCAGCATAAAATAATCTACAACGCGTCCGAAATGATGACGTGTCGCTTTGTAACGCTACGGGTTGCCGGTTTCACCTCGGAATTGGAAAGGTACGTCTCGTGAATTACAATATAAGAGATCGATAGGAGATCGTCACACGCGATATATACCGCAGAATCCGAATCACTCGCATGATGATTCGCCGGTGAGAATGTCGCAAGCCGGAGAAACTCGTGAAACGTAGAAACGTTTTTTTTTTTTTTTTTCACGATCGAGACGAGAAGCGTCCACGACGAAAAGTATATCATCGACAAGAGGTACAAATCAACGAGGAAAAATCGATGACAAGAAATGAGGCGTATCCCCTCGGTGGACACTGCAACGAGGTATCGAATGATTCCGTTCGCCGATAAGTTTTTGTCCAATCTCTGACATTTTCATTAAGAAAGAGTTGTCCTTTTACAATCATCATGGTTATTTATAAGATGATCAATGAGCCTCGAGCCATGCTGATTCTTCTTCTCCCATATTCGAAAAAGAGAAAGAGAGCTCGAACAACGGCCGCGCGTATTTTATTACAAGCTCGATGATATGTATATTGGTCCTTTAATGACTGTACGCAATATGTCACGAATCATAAAACGATTATGTTGTAAGATTTATTTAATGTTTCTCATTATAATATCCCCAAAACACACACAAAGTTTTATCGCCCGGAAAAAAAAAAAACGTTATATCAATTTCAATTAAAAGAATGGTACATTGTATGCAATAAGCAGAATTATATATCAATTATATATATTTATATATTTATATAGATTATATGCAGAATTCTCCAGCATTGTTTCCTATTATTGCTGTTTAACGTATAATAGTATAAGTTATCGCAATTATCGATATTGATTTCTTCATAATCTAAGCTAATAAGAAGCCGTAATGAGTTCTGTTGCGCAATCTGCTTCGAACATAACTGAGCGCGATCTAAGAGTTAGGTAGGAGCATAATAATCAGCTGGAAATAACAAATGACGATGTACACGTGAAGGCAATCTAGTGCAACGACTACCGCTACCTGACTTTAATTAGACGGGACTAACCGGAGAGAAGCAGATATCCTTCGGCAATCATCTCGGAGGTGTCTCGAGGATACCAGTCACGAGCGTTTACATAAAGGTTCCGGTCGTGAGATCCCGGTGCGTTAGATACACACTGGCGAAACAATGCGCCGTTAATTCGCGAATTAATTCGCCAACGCAAACAGTTATAACGACAACGACCGACCGACTCTGGTCGGTTCGAGTATCATCATCCGGCCGTTAATCAATCGCGCGATAGTTACTCTATGCGACTAACGATTGGTATACCCGAGTCACTTAATGACGAGGCACGCATGCGGAAGAAAGGTTGGTATCGTTCAAGCGCCGTTTTTCTATGTCATTATACCGATCTGCTATTTTTTTATATTTGATAAAGATGTCAATTAGTTTCTTTCTCCGTGCCTTATGAGAAAGTATATATATATATATATATATATATATATATATATATATATATATATATATAGACAAGTGTGTGTGTGTGTGTGTGTATCACATATACCATATAGTCATATATTGTACGAATGTATATATGTGTGTACGGCGGTATCCACATCGACAGCGAGGAGTAAAGGCGCTGACCTTCGGAAGATCATCCGTCTTGCAGCGATGTACGATATGCTTCCGTGTAGAAGACGTAGAGCAGTAGAGACGCGATACTCGGAATATTAAAGAATATTGACCACGCACAGCGAATTAAATCGTAGTTATTTAACGAAACGCGACGGATGAGTCGATAAAAATAATTAGCCAAGCAATTTGAAAACTTATCGCACAATGGCTGTAATCGCATCTCGTGATTTTTTGTCATCGATACGCGAGTAAATTGATAGCGATGTATTTGCATTATAAAACTCGTATATATTCTTACATTCATAGAAAATTGAGATTATCGCTCCTTCATTATTTATTCGTAACGTTGAGTCGTCCTCTTCGCGCATCGTTCATAAATGCAGGGCATATTTATCGAAGACAAAACGCGTACAATCGCCATATCGCTGGATGAAATTCAAAACGTTCATGACGCGCCGACATTCCTCCCGACCTCTCACCCGGATTGGCGTAGAGTGAAAAGATATTAATGACGCACCGCGTAGAGAAAACAATGAGTCCTCGAGTCAATAATCATTTTGGAGAGCGACAATTACGAAGACAATGACACTCGCGCAACGTTTCTTCCCTAAACATAGACATTAATATTCCCGCGTTCTAGGCTAATTATTGGATAGTTGGGTGTCTCCAACTAGGCATGTGAAAGTACTTGCTAACGAAGCGCAAAGTGCCTATCTAGAAACTTGCACGCGTAAACTGTCTTTGTGCTTAAGTTTTCAAACTTTAACGTAATTACGAGAGAGTACAAAATTAAAAGTATATAAAAATGCGTAACAAACGCGGATCGTTGTAAGAACATTCTTATAAAAATATATAAAATAAGAACTTTGAGTTTAAGCTTCCATCTCATTAAATTTATCATAGCTTATCCATAAAACAGCTAAAACAGCAAATATTGTATAATCGAGACATATATTAATTTATGTGTATTATGAAAAAGTGCAACAGCCATGCGGCGCTGAGATTTCTCGTTTATCGGAGACAAATCTTTCTTAAAATACATTAATGACGCGGAGTTTATTCGCGAGTCGCGAGTCGCGAATAAGTTCACGATAAAATAATAATTTGCGCGAAGGAGGACACGTCGTCGTCCTCCGACTAGTGGCTAGTTTCAAACGAATAAAGATCAGGCCAGCGTGGCTCACTTATTCGGATACAAAAACCACGGTAGCGAGAAAAGTTTACATTTTTGATCGGCGTCGGCGACCATTGTTGCGCAATTGGCCGTGTAGCGGTCCATCTCACGGATTCGCGGAAAGTGGCACGCCATCTGCTCGGCGAACATATGGCAAACATAGCGTAAGTCATTTAAGTTGGCGGCGAGTTACCTCGATACCTATAATAACTCGGTATTAACTGTTATGCGCGTCTTTGTAATTGCCGACTGTCTCGGATGTAGCGACAACGCGGGACGATGCTGCGTGCAGCTGGATGCCAGCGATGTCGCGCTACGCGAGAGCGTCGTCGTTGGTCGGTGAGAAATTCAGGACGGTGCGAAAAATGACACGAGTATGATCTTGGATCCCAGTTTGCCAGTTCGTCAAGGTATACGAAGGTTACACCGTTACCGGTCACGGATATCTCGGATACAACGTGAAATTTCAAATTACGGGGTACCAATGCACAGTAATTGGTTGCGCACATTGCATAACATACGTAATTATTAATTATACGGGCAAACATATACCGCTCGTGATTTGGCTCCGCCAATCAAACCGGATAGACTTAATGTCGACTTTTCCGAATCAGTTTGAAAGAAATATTGTACAGATTGAAAAAATAGGAGAAATCTAGATCATACAAGAATTCAAAAATCTTATATCATCTCACAAGATTCTAGAGCCTATCGAATGATATACGTATATACATGTATTACATATGGTATGTTCCATACCGCGCATGCTGTCAAAGCTTGTAACTAATTTAAAAATTAATATTCCACGATTAAATAATTCTAAAACATTGCGATAAAAAATTTTTAAATATCCAAAAATGACTACGCGTATATAGATTTTCTCTCTTACGTAAATTCTCTAATCGTCACATTGAAATAACTAATTTCATCGGTAAATGCATAGATTTTTATGCAAATATATCGTAAAATTGTGCGGAAGCGGAAGTTTCAAACTGATCGAGGAAAGGAGCTGCGGGAGAAAAAAGAAAGAAAAGTCTCGACGACTCGGGGAGAGACGGGAATCTCTCGAGAGCACTGCGAGCCTGCGCGATACAGTTTATTTGAACCGGGGGGATTGGGGATCCCCAAGTGGGGAGACACGGCTCGGCGTTCGGCGGTTCGGCGTCGGCGTTAGTTAGCGCTCCGCCGCGTCTCTGCGGTCTCTGTGGTCTGCGAGATTTTAGTCGCGCGATCTCGTCCGCAGCGTCGGGTCGCTCGCTCTTCGTCGCGCTTCTCTCGCAGCTACGCCTCGATCGCTCGATCAATGCCGGGTTCGACCGTGTCGTGGTGCATCCCCGATCTCTCGAGAAGGATCGAGCTACTCGACCGAAAATTATACACAGGATCGCGTTTAAATCGCGAGAAAACTCAACGAATGACTCCATTTTTTTTTGTTTTAACGTTGTTCCTATCGGTTGTTTGAGTGTATCTTTATAGAGAAGATACAGATTTGCATCGCGCATCTTGATACGCGCATCAATGTTATTTGCACGGACGAGTGAAAAAAAAAAGGAACACACGAGTGAATCGAATATCTTGTACGAACACTTTTAATAGATCTTTCGAAAAAGTTTTCATTGAGTTTAAACGATCAACGAGGTGAGTGATAAGGATAATTACAGTGAATGAAATGAAATCTATTTCGAATAGCGCGATCTTGCTCCGAAGATCGTGAAGCTAATGGATATTACAGCGTTAGGATGGATTATAATATTTAAAGTTTCCTTCGTTAATCATAATCGTTATTATTATTTTTGTTTGCGTATTGAGACACGGAATAATAAGACGATATATAGATAGAAAATATATACCTAGTATCACAATTTTAATCTTTTACGGAAAATTATATATCGCATGCTTATAATATTAATATATATTGCTAAATTTTATTAGAGCCTGCAACGTAGAATCTAAATTATAATTCTTGGAATTATTAGTATTCGTCGTGCCTTGCAAGCGTGTAAAACATAATAACTATCGATAATCTTCAATATTGGATTCGAGCTTTCACCGTGTTAAAGTAAACCCCGTTCATATTATTGTCTTATCTAAATTAAAGCAATGATTAAAATTCCCTGCTTTGTTCCTGATACTTAATTAATCATCGTATCGTTAGTAGAAAGTTGCACGTAATGCAGAAACTTTCATAAGCTTGATTAAAATCGCTGCCAGGATTACGTTCTTGGCGTCGCGATACATCTTCCGTAGGAAAATTACGTCAGGAATGTCTGCAGTAACGCCGCGTGGAAAACACAAGACATTTTCAGCTTAGAATAGACGCTAATAGGCGAATTGCTAAATTTACACTTTCACTTCGCACCATCTATTGTATTATGGACTTAAATGCGATGAGACTTTTTAGCTTGACATGAATGTAACTTAATTATCTGATATCGAGAATTCTCGCAATTCGTTTACTTGTCACTTTTACTTATATTATGTTCGACAAAGCGACACACTTTGACATTCGATGGCTGTCACGCGTGTGACGAATGTCATCGTTAAACAGCGGACAAGAATAAAAGACGGAGAGCGAAGTCTCGAAAAGTCTCGAAAAGAAAAAAGACGCTCCGTCGCAGAGTCGCTCCGTGAAGTCGCGAGTCTCTTTGAAAGTTTCCGTCGAAACACACGTAATTGCTCGTTGCAAACGTACGTGTGTAAAAGGAAGGGGAAACGCGATTTCTGAAAAAGATGGCGCGTACGAACCGAGCAGCAAGTATTCGCTCGGCGAATACAGCACGCATACTAACGCGAAAAATCCGCGTAGGACGTAAGAAGAAAAAACACGAACGTGAGAAAAATGAAGGTTCGTTAAGATGCGTCCATAGTCAGCTATCGTAATAATTCACGATACCTTCGTCACGGTCGCTTTAGTCGCAGGTAATTAAAACTCCATTACATGGCGATTACAAAAGTTTCACGGATGAAACATTCTGTTGCGAGTAACGAGGAAGAAGCCGCGAGTTTATAAAAAAAGACAATTCCCCGTTTCGTGCGTATTCATGGCCGGAAATCGCGGATAATGCCCAGAGTCTCCGCGCGCATCGTATCTTACATATGTGGAATATTAATTCTCGTCATTCGTATGCGATGTACGTGTAGTATCGCCGCGAAGCAGTGGAATGCCCCACAGATGCGAGTCACCCAAGAAAGTGCATTATGGACCGCGTGCGACAGCGAGCTTGAATAAATTATGTTCTACGTCGCTCTAGGAGATCCTAATAGACACACAAATCATCGTCCCTAATTATGTGAAAATCTTAAGAATATAGGATCGGAAGATAAATCGGATTAGAAAGAAAAATTTATAGTCGAGAGAAAATATAAGGTTAAACATATTGAGAATAATCTTTTAAGAGGCGCGATCACAAGAGAATTAATAAAATAGATCGAAGCAAAGGGGTATAATTATTGAATAAAATTCTATTGTCATTATTAATTAAAGATTAAGAAAATATTAATAGGAGCAATATGTAGTAATATTTAATATAATCGGCCATTCATTACTGTATTATCCTTTCTTTGCTATAACTATGCCGCATTTCTGTTATCGCTTTAAAGGTGACATTTCGCAAGTAGCGGAGCGTGCCGCCGCCGTTTCATCATTCTGCTCACGTTTCCTCGCGACGTAAAGCCAGTCGGCTGCTCATTCGAAAGGCGAACAACACCAATGGCAACGTACTGGTATACTATGGGAGATATACTATAATCATCATCATAAATTCATCATCATCATCGCCATCATCATCGTCAAGGTGCCCAAAGTGTAATCATTCATTACCTTGCGCGGTTCGCTGTTGGTTCTCGTGTCACGACTCGCGAAAAGATGAATTCTATTGGGGGTGGTTGAGAATGGTGGTAGCGAAGAATGGGAGAAAGGGAGGAGCAAGCGGAGAGAGAAGGAGAGGAATACGCTTTGTATTCCGACATCGCTAGGCTAGGTGCATATCGTTATATACGAGCAGGAAGCAAGCAGGTTGCTCGTGTTATTGCGAGAATTGTTCCTTCCGCTACATTAATTTCTTCAAGCTTTTTCATCGCATTATAAATCTTTCTACATAATGTAGTGACTGTTTCAAAAACGACTAAAATATTTTCCCTTATATTATATGTTGGAGAGATTTTAATATAATTATTTTTATATAAATCAATTTATAATTCTATTTAAAAGATTTTTAAAATAAATAAATATCTCTAAACGAATGATATGTCAACAATTTTAGGCAGCGGTACGTGTCTTCATCGAGCATGCGGACAAAAGATCAATCATTTGATTTAATCACTTTGGGACAGTTTTAAAATCAGATGCGGCAACGTGAAACGCATACCGCGCTCACCGGCATGTAAAAGAGACCGCGAGATCTGAGAAACGAGACACTGTGAAAGACACCGTGTGTGCCGCGCGATGTCATCGAGTGGTGAATTTTCGACTCTGTCGAGCGGTGAGGCAACCGGAACCGGCGAAGACTCGTTACCGAGCTCGAGAGAGGCGACCGCCGAGGCCGCGAGTTCCGGCGGCGGCTTCATGCCGCTACGCGAGTTCCTGGATAGATTCTCGCTGCCGAGAGTGGTGAGGGTCGAAGGTGCCGGTGGAAGGCCGATACTGCTATATAAGCAACAACAGAAATCGCTCAGAGTCACAGCTACGCTGCTGATGCATCGTTACCGTCACGACGTCAAAGTGGGACCGGAAATAGTCATCCCGGAAGGTTATCCCGGTAAGTACAATTTCACATATTATGCTCAATATTTGCAAATACCCTTGCGTTTATTCTTCTAAGTAAATTTAATAAGACACGGAACTAGGCAAAGTTTCTCTCCAAGCAAACATTCCACACATAAAATTAATTGAAAATGTATGTGCGTAATATTTTTTTGGAAAAAAAAAAAATATATATATATATATATATTTTTAATAATTATTATTTCTCTCGTTTTCTCTATTAATCATAAATTTCTAAAAGACAAATTTTTGTTCGTTAATAAAGATATTGTAAAAATAAAATTTAATATTTTATACTTCTAAAATAGATGATTAAAAAAGATAAATTTTTAATAAAAAACACAATTAACAAATCGCACAAAGCCGCATATGGAATTAATTACCCATCGCATTCCGGTCTTTGACTCGACGTATCGATCACGTCGTCGTACACACATGATCGATTATGCTCGCGGAATTGTATCGGAAATTCGATCTGGAATTAAAACGATTGCGGTGCGCGTTGCGTAAGAATATACGTGTACGCAGCGTTATAATCGATGGATCAATTATTGGAAAATCAATTTCTCCACCAACACAACTGTAAGAGATTTAAAAACGTTTCTTTTCCTTCCTATTTAAATCTAGAAATATTATTTCTGATATATTCGTTTAACCATGCCGATGTATTCTATACATTGATCGCAATCGAAAGATAATGATATACATATTGAAAATTCCAAATTGTATTTTCTATTACAATATTTATTTCGCGGCTCGAATATCGCTTACGACATCGATGAGATTTTCTCAAGATTGAGGAAAGCGAACAATGCATGCCGCGACTTGGAGTTTATTTCCCCACGCCTAGCTGCGTACATATGTAACCAGGTTGTAATAGGTACAGTGATAATTTAACCTAAGCCCACGAAAAGAAAGTAACAAATGATCGTGGATATAGCAGAGTGACGGTTTAACAATGAAAGTAAATTTATAAACTGTACTCTGAAAGACAGAGAACGAAGTAAACCGGATTCAAGTTTGATCAATAAGTCGAAATAAGTCGCAAACATACGATATAAAATGAAGAAAAAGAAATTTTTTAATATTTAAAAATAATTTTTTCCAAGAGAATATTAAGAAAACGCGAAGGAGATTCATTTCTAAGCCGATAGATATTTCATCATAAACAAAGTGATTTGCAAAGTGCAACGACGATCATGCGGCGTCGTGATGATCTAGCGAGGATCATTCGTCAGATATTACTCAACGCGCAGTTTCGAAAACACGATATCTCCCGTAAGCTGCATAGAAATGTTTCAATTTTCTTGATACGCCGCACGTATACTATACACGTTGTTGCATCCGCCACAACGATTTCTCACGACCGTAATCGTGCCTCGCGAGCGTGTCAGCGTGCTTTCTCGGCGTCGGTTCGTAGCTCTCGCTAGCAAGGAATAGGAAGGAACGAGCAAAGCGAATCATGTCGGCCTATAAATAGTAAAGGAAAGTATGAGGTGGTAACGCAGTAGAGCGTGCCGTGAATTATAATTTAATATCGTCCTAGTAATACATCAAGAGTGTCTATAAGCTCGCGGAAACCTATGAATCTCGCCATGATCCTCCTCATCCAATGTGTTGACCAACCGAAATAGGCAGCGCAAGAAATCTAATCTTGATTCGCGCGAAAAGAGAAAGAGGAAAACAGCAAGAGACAGGAGAGACGAGCAATATTATTATTCAGTTACGTTCAGCGCGGGTAGGTGGTCAGTGATATACTAATCGTGAATAATACCCCGCTTATGCATTAGCATAACGCTGACTTTTTTTCAACGAAGCTACGTGAATTAGAAATGCGCAAACGTCGGACCTGGCGTGGGACGAAATTACGTCGTCGAACGCGAGGATTCACGTTCGCGCGCGAGAGGGTAAAGATTGAAATACTATTATGTAAAAACGATCAGATGATAAATAAAACGATAGAAAAAAAGATGTCAGATATTGCAAGATGCATTAAGTAATAATGAAATAATCCGAGTAGTTATATCTTTAGTTCCGATTACCGATTACTGTAATATCCCTCAATAATTAATATTCGATATAATATAAGATTTTTGTGTTTTGCATCTTTATATTTTAACTAGAACATTTTCTGACTCTTTATATATAAAGTTTTTTTCTTTTTAAATTTTAAATTCTATCTCATTTCGTAATATTTCCCGCATTAATCACGTGTTCAGTTACAATTGCTCGCTAACGAAGTTCGCTCCTAATCCCGATGCGACCCCGCCGTCCGTTGCACGTTATCTTGTGTATTCGTGTCAAGGCATTGGTCAATGCGTTGGACGGATTAATCGTTAGATGACCATAAATGCATACAAGTGAGCGCTTAATCGTGCGCGGATTACGCGAAAGTATAATCAGTTGCGTGAGAATGATTTTTCTTGAAAACTAAACCTACAAGTTTTGAATTTGCAACTCGCAAGATATTTCTTGCTGACACAACAGCACGATCTCCACTCCGCAAGGATTTAATTTCCTTCTACTTTATTTGTGTTATTAAAGTAGTCCTAACTTTTTTTATATCTATCATTTTATATAGATTTTCTCTTATACGAATATTTATTTACTTTCAATCACATGTTTGTACAATATATTTTATCATGAGCGCCGATGTATAGTAGATAAGTAGAAATGAATGAATAGAACGATGAATTTTCATGTTTCCGTCTAGCATTGACCAACGTACGCTCATATTTTTCTACGTTTCACCAAAAGTACATGTCGCTTTTCGCACGTTAGACTTTGATAATGAGTGTTTACGTATGTGAGAGAAGATACCAGTTTGATATAAGCAGTGAATGGATTTTCTCTTTCTTCCGATCGTCCCAAACGATTGAAACTGCAAGATTGCTTCATTAAATATCTCGAGATTTTAATATTTGATTTTATTAGAGCAAACTCGATAATTTCTCGCGATCGGCAATAAAAGTAAGCGAACTATGATAAAAAAATGTAACTTTCTTTCCAAGTTTCATGTGATATTATAATATATATTCATATAAAATCAATCGTGCATAAATTATTTTTTAAAAACCATTCATTTACACATGGCATATAATTTAAATTTATTTTTTAAATAATTTTTCACATATATTGCACTTTTTTTCCCATAAATTTTCTTCAGATGACTTCACGTTCGAATACTTTAATAACACAGACTTAACGAGTTTACGCAGCTCGAAGCCACCTTTGCATGATAATTAAACGCATAAGTAATAAAGAAAGTTATGCTCCATTGCCAATCGCAAAATGCTAGAAATAGTTCATAGTACTCTTAGTCGAGGATCATTCATCGTGAACGGCGATTACACGCCGTCTTGCACAGCCTCGAGCGCGATTTAAGTCACTCGAAGTGTCGGAGTTCGGTAGTGGGTGAAGAAGAACGCTGAATGTTAAACACGCTGTCGGGCGGAAGTGGCGATCGCGCGCCATTTCTATGCATAACCCGTTGATTTACAACCAGAAATTGCGCGCGCGCGCGCGATTATTACACGGCCTGCTCCGTGGATCTTGAATCCGTTGTTTGTTGCATATCTCGCGCTGCTCTCTCATCTATATGTCTTTCACGCACTTCTAGATTTACATAAATCTTGAAAACGCGAAGAAGATACGAAATCGAAACTTTAGCACTTTCGTGCCTTTTACGATCGTCACCTACGTAAAATTCTCCTCGACACGAAGACGATCTCTTCTCCGGCGACGCAAGCTGCAAAAGAAAGCCGCCGGAATAATCCGCTGGCATCTGGAAACATGGAAAACACGTTTCATAGCGAAAATAAAATCGAAGAGTTTCAACTCTTGTTTCTGTTGTATATAAAAATAATGATTAGGTTATATTATATTGTATATATATAATCGATTGAATTCCGCGAAATAATATGCATTCGTATATATAAGAAAGATTCTAATTGCGAAATTTATTAATGAAGCGTTAATCATTCGATGCCGCATCTATAAAACTCGCTATTTCAAGTTCTATCGAGTTTAAATGGTCGATATTGCATGCAACTAAACGTACACATATGGCGACAGTAATCGCCACGATTTTTTGTCAATTAGTCTATTAATGGATAGCGAGGAATACGAACTTCCGCGATTGGTTCGCGGATGGTATCGCGATGAGATTATAGCGGCTGTGAAAAATTCAACGGCGCATTAATTTTCGTTTACTCACATCTCGCATTAGTGTCCTTTGATAACAGAGTCTCGCGGCAAACGAAATATCGTATGAACCGCGCGGGTCTTCCGTACGATATAAACTATTGTAATTTGCATTATTAAAACTCACAAGAAAATTGAAACTTAAAAAATCATTCAAAAGAAGAAATAATAATAGAGAATACGAAATATATGATTAATTTTATTGTATCTTTTCCACTTTTGACTTTCGATTTTATCTCAATAATTTTTTTTTTTATCCAAAGTTTTTATCTTCTTCACCAACACAATCGCGTGCGTTTTATCTCCTTAAATATCAGATATTATTATAAATCGAATAGCGAAAAATTCAAATGCGGGTTAATTGTCGCTTACGTATATGGTATTTCGCATTAGTCGTACTCCGATAAGCACTTTGCGCGCAATTTCGTCTCACAATATGCATTTAAACGGAGAAAGAAGAGCTTTTAGAATCCAATCTATATAGGATCTCCTAAGCGTTATCTCGACCTGGATATCTCGCGAGCGTGTTATCTCGTTAAAAGACAATGCACATCCGTGGCTCTATCCCCATTTTGATTCGCCGACACCCTCGCGTTTGCAATTGTATTGTATTATTCCACGCAGACTATAACTTTCATTTTTTCAGCAATTAATTGCGCTTTTGATATTTACGAATCAACAGATAGAGGAAATTGCGGACAAAAGTTTTTTGACGCGCAACGTTTATTTTATCATCCGATTCCGCGAGAAAGAATATAACTGACTTCTTTATACTTTTTCACAAATGATTTAGCATCGCTGATATCCGCAAATTATTCCGATATCTTTTCTAACGATATACCACCTTTGCCAGGCAGTTGACACCGCAGACGATTTATGCGCGATTGCGCGTTCACAGATTATAGTTTTAATTGCCATAATCGTTTTCCACGAAGGTAGTACTTTAATGGCTCCGTTGCATTTTATGACATTTAGTTAGTCTTACAATTTGTAAGACTCGGATACACATGCAGGCTTAAATATATTCTTGTTATTATATATTGTATATACCATATATTTACTCGTAATCCGCTCGTCGCTTTATTATCTCACGAGATGTATGATTTTAATCACGCGATAGCGTCGTCACGATTATACGATGTAACACCCTTGAAATGCGTCTTACATATCGGGACAGAGTTCAAGGTACAAGTGTATAAACACCGGTTTGAAAGGAGATAGGTGTATAGTAAGTCCGTTTGAACGTATATATATAATGCACAAGTCGAGAATCACGTTATTGAGAAAATCGAGCGGTATAATTCTTAGAACGTATAATAATGAACTACGCGTGAATTGAGCCTTGAAATACATTCCGCGATTGATTAATATATTAATGTATTCACTGTTTCTATCCATTTGAATGAAATGAAAAATTTTACTGTGAGATATTTGAATAAAAGATCACTAATCACACGTATAATATCTATTAAACCTAATCGAAGCCATTTCAAAAATGGAATTTTCGAATAAATCTTTCCTACAAGCTGCTTAATTCGCGTGTCATCGTGTTTTTCGTCTTCCTACGTAGACGTTAGCGTAAAAATTTTGAAGATGAATAGCCGTATTCTTTGTCGAGACAAAAGCCGTCTTTTACGCCTGCACTCTTTACGCAAAGGCGCGAAAAGAAGCTTTCCTACATACAAGCATTCGAGTCCGTGTTCATCGTTCGGTAAATAAATTATTGTGTCGAGCAGACAGAAGGTATGACAATACGTTAGGTTTACGCAACACGACGAATCATTCCGACTTGTTAGAATTTTATAATTTGTGCGGCTCATGCCTTTGGACTCTCTCAGCGACTACTTGCCTTTCATAATCGATTTTAATATAGCCACACCCATAAAATTTCGATAAAGCAGTCCTATCGTCTCATCGGTATGCGAAAATCGATTGATTTTCGACACCGGGAACGACAGAGTCTCTTTCGCAATAATAATTTTCGATTAATATTGTGAAGCTTATGAAGCTATCTACCTGGATTCGACGCCCGCGCAGATCTCGTTTAACAATTGAAAATCAATAAATAGGTTATATACGATTCGTATTCGATAAAAAAAAAAAAATTACCCGGAAAGAAAAATGTAAAGAGAAAGCTTTTCTCGCTCAAGGAAGGCCCGTCTTGATCTTGACTGATCGTCGAGAAAGCCCGTGTTTTTTATCAACTAAATATTCATTCCGAGACACGATAACACATATTCGCCAGGCGCATTAAATCTCCCTCCCTTCTCGTTGCGAGGAATGTGTATTTGTAACGAGTGCTCCCGAAGGAACGATTAAATCTTAGCTTCCGGCGATCAAGTACTCAACCACGACTTGATATCACGTGTTCTTACTGTGAAATTGGAGCGATCTTCCTCGTAGCGGGAAGAAGTATCAAAGTAGAGATCCTGTTAACCCCACGTGCATCCCGCAGATTGCTACTCTAGCGAGAGAGCCTTCACCACTACAAACGAACGGGGCCCCGGTTTAGAAAAATTATTGAGTGCACGCGTCGACGCAGAAATAATTCTCGAACCCTTCACGATGCTGCGTTCTTCATATAACATTTTATCCCTTAATATCATTTTATCCTTTTGCAAAATACAAGCTTCCCGCGAGGAGATCAAATTAGAGGATTTAGAGAAGTCTAAAGTTTACGTATCGCTTCATATATTCGATGTATCTAATTTGAATTTGTTTCGTAAATAATTAATTTAAATATATTTTACATGTCTTCCCTTGGATTGTTTCAATTAACGCATGAATTTACTAAAATGTACATAGACATAGTTTATAACGCAATATAAAAATATTATATTTAAAAGAAAAAAAAAAAAAATGTTATGATTAAATTGATATAACATTTAATCCCTTTTCCGCGCGCGAATGTGCGTGTGCCGTCAAAATTATTCGAAAAAGTGCTATCAAGCGTGAAGTCGACGTTATATCTGCGATCGAAGCGCAGTTCCCGCAGGAGCATATGCTCGTAAATACACGTTCCGCAAACTGCGCTAATATTCCAGATACAAGGCCCCAGTAAAATGACTAGCGCATAATTTCCGTCGAGAGAGCGGAGAAAAAAAGGAACGTTACAGACCTCCGCGCGCGCGCGTGATAACACACATCTCGGTAGAAGAGGAAGAGAGAGAGAGAGAGAGAGAGAGAGAGAGAGAGAAGCGCGGCTTGGAAAATCGCGGTTCCTGTTAACCCTTCCGTACGCGCATCTTCCCGAGATTGCTACCCTTATGTAGGCGAGCGCATATTCGCAATTCCGCCACGGAGCGGAGAGCCCCGCTCTTTCTCGCTGGCTCACGAAGACACACACTGTAATCCTGGGATAATTCTCGATCTATCCGCGTTATATAGCCGCGGTATTCGCTGCAGATGTAAATACCCGCGGGGCAGCCGGGAGCCCTGCAGGTATTAAACATACGTTCCCCGGGTACTCGACAAATTGCTCGCATGAACCAGAATAATTAGCATCCCTAGCCTCCGGTGGTATATGTCTACTCGCGTTGCGCTCCTCTGTCCTTCTCTCACTATCTCGTTTTCCTCGTCTTTCTCACGTATTATTTTCTTCTCTCTCCCTTCCCCATACCTTTTCAGCAACTCTAGCGCTTGAATCAGGCTTGCACGTTCTGGGGAATGCCCAGAACAGAATGAGCGTATCTCCCCTTCTCTTGCTCACCGATACGGCGGTTATTTCTCTCTCTCTCTCTCTCTTCGTCCGTCTCATTGTGAAGATATACCATGTTCCGTGGTTGCGTTTAATCAGCCCCGCTGATTTGATACGCGCCATACTGTCCGGCCTCTGCCGGCGTCGGCCGATGCGGCTGCTTAAGAATGTAATTTAATATGCAACGTTATACACCGCGGGCCCCGCCGTGTCATATTTATAGGTATTTATGCATCGGCTTCGCGAGCACGTTTGTGCCGCGCGCATGGTACGCGCACAGTCCGCGAGCCCATTGAAATTATCTCCCGAAGAGAGAGGAGGAGGAGGAGGAGGAAGGTATCGCGCTGTGCGCGCGTATTCACAACATTCGTACTCTCTCGAGTATACGTGGGAGGAATTTATCGTTATTTATCGCCGATTAAAACCCTACGCACCGCGCCGATTCTCTCTTTGTGACCCTTCGCGCAACTCGACGCGACGAGAAAAAAAAAAGAAAGAGAGAGAGAGAGAGAGAGAGAGAGAAAAGAACTCTGCCGCTGCACCTGCTGTTAACATAATTTATTCCAACCCGTCGCTCGCTGCGCTCATCAATCTAAAAAATGTGGCTCTATTTTTTAGGAAAATCAAGTCGCGATACCTTTTACTCTCGATTTCGCTTCGTTTATATATATACGTAGCGCTAGAAAAATCTTAAAAGACTGACATTGGGAATTAACATATAAAATGATAGACATTGCGAGTCACATTCTCTATAAAGGTAGCATCAATATATCGTATAATTTTTTTATTATGTTTATATCATTTTATATTAATTATTATATCTTTAGGCTATATGCACTAAAAATCTGCCATAATAACCAGAATTGTATCTTGAGATTAAATGAGATTAAATGAGATTAAAATTTTAAGATACTCGCATGCGTGTAAAAGCCTATGAGAGAGTGAGAGAGAGAAAATCTATATAATAAAGTATAGCATGTAATAAATCTCTAGTTAAAGTGTCGAACGATTCTTTACCTATATTTTCACAACTTTATCTATTATATCTAATACACAGAACTATGATTTATTACTTCTCAAGTTATAAATAGAAAGACATTGTAACATAAACGGAGTATTTCGTCATAATATAGTAGTACAATTTAATAATCTAATATATATATATATATATAGAAACTAATATCGCGATGCATTTAACGACATTAGATCTCACTTTGACAAGGTAGAATGGAAATTTAATTTTTATAGCATACCACATACATCAAGCCACACTTACATCTTGATCGATACACATGCATGAAAATGGGGATGCAATTACGGCGCAATTACGTGCATCTTATAATGCACGATGACGCGGTGTCAGGTCGTAAGAGATACGAGCACGAGGTCTCTCTATTATTATAACCGTTCCCTTTTCTGGGACGGCGGGGGGCGCGAACATATATCGGCATCGATACATTATGTAAGAGCTTCTTTTCTCGATTAAACAATTCTCCCCCTCCCTCCCTCCATCCCTCCCTCTAGCATTGATCGACGTGGGCGTTAAGAGAGAGACACGTGCTGCCGACATGTTGCCTCACGCGAATACTAATAAAGTCTTGTGGAGAGAACTACCCTAACAAAATTATTCGAAAATATTTCTCACGATATAAACGTGATAATTTAATCAGATTAAATTTATTTGATTATAATCTCGTTTATATAAATACTTGTTAAAATACTATACATAGGAATGAATAAGATCGCTAAGCGATCATGATATCGTTTCAATGCCGCCGCATGTTATTTATAAAGTAACCTGTTTATGCCGTATGTATGCAACAAACACCTTTCGCGCAGAGAAACACGCGGACGCGTCGTGAGGAATATAATTCTCTATAATTCCGCATTTTCCGCACATTTTCCTCAGCGCCGGGCAGATTCACGGCGACGATGCGTCGTCGCCGCCGCCGCCGAAACGCCCTAATGATGCGCTATGCATGCGCGTGTGCATTCATCGTAATCCTGATCTTGTACACAGTGTGTAATATCATCAAAGTGTCGAACCGTGGCGAATAGTATCGCTAGCGCTAAGAGAATCCTTTCCGTTAGTTAACTCGCGTGTCCACTTTACTCTCAGAGATTCTCGATAGTACAACTACGGGTATGGAAATGAAAACGTTTATCAATTGTCAAATTAGAGATCTCTATCATATTCGTAATTATTTCTGGGAAACGTTAAAAATTTTCCAACATTTCTCGTATTGTGGAAAGTTATGAGATATTATAGAGAATCAGTATTTTTTTATGTATGAAATTTCTATTTTAAAAAGCAATGTTTTATCTTGCTACGTTATGTAACGTATATACTGTAATTATACTATAATTATTGTATGTAATTTTTATAATACTTTTATATGAAAAATTATAATAAAAAAATTATTTAAACATATTTTTTTATTTTATTTTTGAAACGCATATTATTCTACTATCTACGATTTTATTTACAATCTGTATTTTATTTAAATAGATGATAAAATAAAAGATAGCCTATTATGAAATAACACATGATTAACTGTTTCTCGAAGCTATCTGCAATCCATGTTTTACTCTAGAGAGAGAAAAAAAAAAAAGACTCCCTGTCTATGGTAGACAGTAAACACTCGAGGATATCGTTACTACTCGCTTGCCAAAAGGTAGAATAGGCAATTTGTAGTTAACGTCAGCGGCGAGACGCGCGCAGAGGACATTCGATTCGAGCCCGAGATTGCCGGTTAAACCTTGAGGCGCGATCGTAACTCATAATTGATGAGCGACGTGTCAAGGATCCAGATCTCCGTGGATCGACGTTGCCCGGAAAAAATCGCCTGGGCTGAGAACAGCGCGCGTGCCCCCTCGCCCATGATGACTTTGTAACGTCGTATCGAGGCGGCCCCGGGCAATTATTATCCGTTTCGGTCCGCACTTTTCCGCATCGACGCGGACGGCAACACTCGCGGCGGCCGCCGCCTTAATTACAAGGATACCACGAGGCAGAGAGAGGGAGGGAGACTCCGCGCGCAAAGTCTCGAGCGCATATTGTCGTTAGATCGCGAAGGATTACGTTGCAAATCCGCGTTATGTCGATCCCGCCGGAGAGAGATCCGCCGTCAGTCGTAAACACGGCTGCGTTACTGCAGTCGTAAAAAGGATACGATCGAGAACGTAAATTTCGTCGTTTCTCGCCGGTCGTAATTCTCGAGATTTTCGATGAACCGCTATAAAACAAAATCTTATCGCTCTATCGCCGCGGCAAGAACCGCGGATTGTCTGTCTCTCTTGAGATTATTATCCTAAAGTCGAAAATCGACGAATAAAGAATATTCTTCGCGTATTTCTTCATCCATCCTTCTCCAATTATATATTACGTATGTTTGTTATTTATTATTAGTTCTATGAAGTGTGGAATTTTCTCGCAATTCCATGATAAGAGAGAATTTCAAGAGAGAATTTTAGAATAGATCGTTTCCCGATTTTTTCGTAAATACGTAAAACTGTTTGAGCACCTGCAATTTCACTGATGACAATATCGCGAAGCTATCGCGAAATGTATTTAAGATACATATATATGTATACATATGGAGGAAAATAATATATTACGCCTCTTCTCTTTCTCTCTTGCGTAGGACGCAACGTATAGGTATAGCAACACGATTGCATAAAATCGCCAGCGGTCTTATCTCGCGCTAGCACCTTGTCTCGTCGGTCGGACTATTGAAATTTTCAATGCTGCCTATTCGTGTAGAATCAAACGTCGTGCGTGGGTTTACATCTTTTTCTGACTTTGCCGGCCCCGTATTGTCATATCATGCAACGTTGGTCATTAATATTAATCTATAATTATTATATTGGCTGAGGAAGAAAAAAAACATCACACTCGAACCTTGTTTATCGCGAATAGGCGATTAGAAAAAAAAAAAGAAAAAAAAATGGATGGAAAGTATTCTCGAATTGTATTAAAACTCTTGCGTTATTAAGAGTAAAATAATTGTCGCATTTTATGCGAAAATTTAAGATTCTGATCGCAAATTTTTATATTACCGAATGTATCCGATATCGCCCGGATTCGATTTAAACTTGCTACTGTGCAATCGTGCTCGTGATAACTGATAAGGATAGTCGCTTCTTTGGAATTCCAAGATAATTGGATAAATGAGAAATATTAGGAATAATTAAAACCCTATATACCGTGGTATGCGCAGAGGATCATTTGTCAATTAATTCAGGAAGGGCGAGTCTCCGCATCGAGAAGCGAACGACGTTGTTACCAGTTATCGGTATAAGGTTCAATAGCATTATACAATACTTCGTGTACCGCTGATGCGCGCAATCGGGAAAGATCAAGATCTACTGTCTTTAACTCCTCTCGACTTATGAAGAAAAGCAGCGAAATTAAAACAGTCATTCGTATGATTAATCATTCATGCGGAGAAAAACTTATATGTATAAGAAATTCTACCTTCACAGTGGATTCGGAGAGTCGATTAAAAATAATTCTTAAATGAAAAGTTAAATGAAATTTTTTAATTTTACGATTATTAATTTTACCAGCTCGCCATTGTTTATTGCCTTATTTGATAATATTAATTATCTCGTATGTTGGTCTAAAAATAAAAAATAATGATTTTCCGATCGAAGCGTTTTCGAAATCGCCCAAGATCGCCTTCGAGACTCGCGGCGGATGAGCGGAGAATCAATTTTATTTCGTTTATTCGTGTTTAACGGCACCGGAACGTGTACGTACGACTTGGCAGTATAGCGCCACGTGTAATCCGACAGAATCAGGATCGGTTGATCGGTGGCGCGGCTTGGCGCCACACAGTGGTCGTTCTCGCGGTCGTTGATACGAGATGAGCAGCGGTAATGCCGACTTAACGCGATCAAACGAGTTCACCATCGCTGCTACCGCAGACCGCCCCGTATAAATGAGCATCCGTGTGATTATACCGGTGCTAGGGCCGAATGAGATCGGGTACGCGCGTATACGCGATCGCGTACTTAGCGAGCCAGTCGCGGCGGGTCCAGTGTACCGAGAGCCAACGGTGCCTCTCATCGCGTAATCCGACTACTAATCGTTTCCGGTTTCGTCGGCGCCAACTTGCCTGCAGTATTATAGCCACGCGAGGTAATGTTAGACCATCTCCGCCTGTCCGCTAATAATACACCTCGATCGTGCATTAGACGTATAAAAGCGAATTTACACCATTCACTCACATAACGATATGATAGTTCGAAGAGTTCGACGATTCTTTATAAAAATAAACAATGTTCCGGAAAGTTTCATTGGCGAAAAAAATGTGACGATATAATATTCATCTTGGATAATCGTTAAAAGAAGCGATATGTAATATTTATGGAAAAAAGCATCTTATACGTTTCGTCATATAAAAATGTACAGTTATAATAAATATAAATTATACGAAACTGATTTTTATACAAGTTGAAAATCGCTTTCTATAAATTTCTCACCGTTTTTTAAACTTATTTAATTTCAACAATGATATACACAGTTGGTACAAATAATATCAATAAATAAAATATATACAAATTCTATTTCACGTTTAATAATGTCATATAAATTAATTCAATGACAGGATCGAAATGTCTGAAAGATTATGAAAAACGATAGAGTTAAATTTTCACGCGAGATATATTATAGATGTAATGATATCAACTCTACATGTGCATTATATATGTATATGTATAATGGAATAAAACATACATAATATTTATATTATGTCTCGTCTAATAGTCTAAACGTCTAAACACTCGTCTAATAATATTTTTAATTTTTTTTTAATTTAATTTTTCCAAAATTTTTCGACGCACTTTGATCGTATCTCTTTAATTAAAATCTAATATATTGTATTTCTCCGTATTTCGAATATATCAATGTTAATTACAATTGAATAAATAATTACGTTTCTCAATGTATAATCGTAAACGTGAAATAAAATATGAGAAAAAAAAATCATAGCATGCGAGATGTCATGCAAGCTATTCTCCGAAAGGCAGTAAAGCGAAAAGGAAAGGCGCACCAGATTAGTCAGTAGACAGTGTCGCGACCGGCCTGTCCGGAAGAAATCGAGAGTGGCTCCGAGAGAGCCAGGACAAGGTCGTAATCTCGTGGTTGGAAAGAAGAGAAAGCATTTAGCTCTCCCGATTCCCCGGCGACTTGACTTCTCCAAAGTATCGAACGTTGCGTAACCGCGTTCGATCATCTGACGTAACGAGGCAAACGATCGAGTATAATCGGTTCTATTATCTTTATAATTTGTATCTTGCGAGTCGCTCGACGAAATTTACAAAGATTGTCAATATCGTAAAAGTCGCTCGACCGCTCGATACGTTCGAAAAAAAGTCGACATCGCGTCTCGCCACTATATTTTATATTTCATCAAGATACGCGAGTACGATAATAAGAAAGAGAGGGAGCGAGAGAGAGAGAGAGAGAGAACTGATGGATGGTCCAGTCCAGACGATTCACTCTCTCGCTCGGATGCGAGCGTGGGATGCGGAGGTTGACGACCTGGCATCGCGAGGATCCCGTCAAGGTCGCACCGAGCGGTCGAGCGTCACGAATTTTCCGCGCGATTATGTGAGCGTTGGCTCGTCAAACCGCGAGTGTTTAAAAAAAAATAAAAAAAGTATCTATAATATTCAGTATTTATACTCGACCGATAATGAGGACTAAAGCAAAAATGTCTACACTATTTCTCTAATAAAATATTCAATAATATCAAACATAAAATTATTAAATAATAATATATTCTATAATGTGTTGTTCAAATATTAAATCCGTCTCTATTTAAATTGTCTGAAATTATTATAAAAATATCTAAATTTTTCATATGGAAAATTAACACATTCTATGATAAATTAAATGTTACAAGTAATTACAAATGTGTACTTTAAATTAATTTTAATAATAGAAATTAAATAACTTGTAACAATTAAAATAAATTTGCAAAAGTTGTTCCTAAATTAATCGAAACGAAATTGACCGAAAAGATGCGAGAGACACCCTGTGTGTCGACTAGCGCAGCATCGCGATTGACAAATGATCGAGTCGGTTCAAACGCAAATTACTACTATACGTTCTTGAAAAGCCAGGTGTCTCGAACGTGTCGGATTACGAAGAGTCAGGAGCGATGATCGAACGCCAGTTACTTTGTTCAAGATTTATTCGTTGAATAGAATCGCCAAGTATACGCTGAAACCGCGAATTACGCTCCTGTCTTATAACTACTAACCATCATTGATTGATGCGTTATATCAACATTTTCAATCTATAAATCAATTGTTCTCTTCTGATATTCAAAAAATATTTTTTTCTAAAAAGAGTTAAAAAAAAAAATCGCTCGATCAAATTATCTTTAAATAAAAATTTTATTTAACATTACGAAATTATCGCAAATATATTTATCGTTAATATATTATTAATATATATATATCTAAATATTTGCCTCGCATAATTTTTGATGCATAAATGAAAATTTCAATGTATTAATCAGATATCATAGAATTGGTATAATTTTTTTTATTTAAATTTTAATTGTACAAAAAAAATACAAAGAATCATATATATATATATTATCCGTCAGAAATGAAAGGAAGTTATAATCTATTAACGTCATGTTATCGTATAAGAGATAAGTATTTAGTATTATTAATTGGTATTTAATTTAGTATATTAATTTAGTATTTTAAACAGCTCTGCTTTCTAAATGCACTGGCGGAAATTAATGATAAAAGATTAGCTAATGATTCGACCGAAAAAGCTTATTCGTTTCGCGTTACGTCGCAGTACTTTCCTTCTATAAATATAGAATTTAAAATTTACAACGTAAAATTTCTATCTCGGGATAAATTTTTTCAATTAAATTAAATTAAAATTTACAGTAAATGAGAATAATAATAACATATTCAGAATATATAGAATTGTAATATGTGTGAAAGAGAATTAACATTATATAAATACAAAATTTATGAATTAATAAATTTCTCGCACATTATTTTACTTTGTTAATTTACATAAATATTTGAAGATTTATAGTTTTATGTATTTTTTTTTTTAAATTCACCGCAACGAGTAGCAGAAATAATTTCATACCGCCAACTAATCTGATGCGCGCTTTTATTAAAATTTATACACGACTTACCAAGAAGACACCTGCATCCCCGCATCAATATCGTCGACTGACCGTTCTCTTCCCCTTTTTAAGGCAGAAAATCATGGTTGCGAGACTCCGTCGAATATATCCAGAATGTATCCGTAACGCGTCGATGATAAACACTCGCGATACAATTTTTATATTTTCGCGTCCCGCGTATAAATTCGAAACTATGCAGTAATATTTTTGTACTGTTATATGTATATAATACATACATATGCATCGAAATTTCTTGTGTCTAAAGTAAGTTTAACAGTGATTTTTACTTTTACGTACTCGTGATGATAAAATACGAGGCCGCTTCTGTTACACGCGAGAGTCTCGAGACGCGACGATTCCAGGAAAGCGATATCAGGAACGCGCGAGCTCGTCTTCCACGAAAATGATCGCGCGTCGAAAAATAATTATGGCGATTGCAAATATTACCATCGTTCGTAGCGTCGCATTTGCGGTAAAAAGGCGCAATATCTTCACGATATTCGACAATTTCACTCGCGGAAGCGTTAGATAAATTCAAAATTTCACGTTACAACGAGAAGAAGCAGGAACATGTCCTCGTTGTTCCGAATTCGTGTTTCGATCGCGAAAATAAACGTAACAATATTACACTTGTTACATTATATGATTGTTACACTGCACACACATACACACACACACACACACACACACACACTCGCGATGATAAACGATCGATACGAAATCGAAGAGAGGCGTACTTTTCTCGTGATCGCGATGGCCGCGATGACCGCGATGACCGTGAAGGGAGGAGTGGAAGCTTCCTTCAATCACGTACGCCACATCCAAGTTTTCTTCACCCTTTCGTATTAACGAGAGACTTGCGGCTCGATCGTGGAAATGAAAACGGTAGCATCCCACACATATACGAGTAATATACCGTACATTCCGTCGCGATAAATACGGGTATGATCGAAGGCAAAGGACGATTCGCGGAATAATACCTCGCGCCTCACGCTCGCGACGGTGTCCTAGCACGACTGGCGTCTCGTCCCCCCTCACCCGCGTATTAACCGAAATTACTGCACGTAGGACAACGAAGCGCTGTGATTGGCCGAAACGAAAAGTCGCCTGTTGTCCAGCGTTCAAAGTTCAATTCTAGGAAAAATAGGCTTTACTCGGCCCGAGTTTTAATAAAAAGACGATGTAGCAATTTAGAATAAATTTGCCTAAAGCTAATGTATTATTTCGCTATAACACTTATGTAAATTGATATTATTACCAGAGATAGTATTATATATTAAATAGTATTATATATTATATATTAAAACTGAAAAAATTAATTAAATATTAACTCTCCTAAAAAAAATTAAATCAATATTAGAAATATACCATACGTATATTAGACAGTAAACGCAAGAAAAGCTTACGTTTGTAATCTTATATTATAATTAATTTCATTATATAGCTATTCGGTTTGGTTATTAAATTAATTAATGAGAGAAAAGGCTAAATAAATTTAAATTGACGAGAGAAATCAAAACAATCTTTAAAATCGATATTAATAAACGTTATACGCGCGTTGAAAGATCTTTTTCTCGATAATATTTTCCGTTTACTGTATGTATAAACGGATGTCGCCATTGGCATGATATTTTTCATGCGATGGTCGTGTGAAAGCTCTCGTAACAAAAACAATATGTTCGAAAAGCGTACGTAAGGCAATATTAAAAGTGATGCAAATCAGACTGCTAATGATGTGAAATCTTTCGGATTTTCCCGTTTCGCGGAGTTTGCGTTGGGGAGTTTTTGATAGTATCGTAACATGATATCGTGACATGTGATCATTCAACGATGTATCTATATGTATTATATACGAACGGCTTGTCGTGTTCCTGAGAGAGAGAGAGAGACACGGAATAACATTCCTCTTCTTCTTCTTTTTTTCTCGCTCTCTCTCTCTCTCTCTCTCTCTCTCTCTCTCTCTCTCTTTTGCGCAATCATCTTTCGCTCGCGTACCTCGTGTAGTCTACTGCGAGGTTCATAGGTTAACTGGGAAGCCGCATGCGAATATAATTACGCTATACGCGTGCCCCATTATGCAATCGTATGTGCGTGAGTCGTGTCACGCATCGCGATACGCCTACAGTTAAACCGTATTGCAACGTAGCGCGTATATTACATACGTAAAATTATGAAAGGAAAGTACGTAAAACATATTACTTCGATATGATGCAATGTATCGCGCGCAATGATGAATAGATAAGAGTCTAAATCCATTTGCAAATTTCTTACGATGCTCTGCTCGTTCTTAAAGCGTTTCTTGTATTTATTAGACGTATGTAAATAAAAATAATACGCTGCGTATCAAAAATTCAGATGCGCCCAAATTTTATTTTATATTTTAAATATTCTTTTAAACATTTCTCGAGCTTAGCGATAGATAATTCAAACAAAATTTCAATAATAACAGCAATAGCCTCAGAGTAAGAACAATGAAATGGGAAAACTGGTACATATACATATAAGAACCAAGGCGCGGTTATCGATGCGCATTATTATACTTATTATTGTTAAATTTTATTAACTAATGCGCATTAAAAATGTACGTTTTTGGACCATCTTTAGCATGGATATAAATATATAAAGATTAGATTAGAATTTTAAAACTTGACATGTACGCAACACATTGTAGTTGCGGTCAAACTTCAAATTAAAATTAACCATCTCTCACAAAAAGGAGAATTAAAATTTACGTATATATCGTCGTACATATATCGTCGGTGCTTTACAATATAATGATGATGACTAATGTTGATACAGTCGATACGATCACAAAAACAACAGTCGTAAAGTTGGCGATAAACAAAAGTTAAAAAACAAAAACAATGAGAGAGAGAGAAAGAGAGAGAGAGAGGCTAATACGGCAAGTTTAGTTAATATAATATTTACATCCGATTCAAACTTTATAAAATCAAATTCAAATTCAAGTTTTTAAATTGATTAATTTTAAAATTTACGACAAGTTCACCATATTATATTGTAGAAAAATTATGTACAAGTCGTACAACCAAAAGTAATGGCAAAAGGCAAATACGACAAGCTTAATTAATCTTTAAATTTTCAAATCTAAATTCAAATTTAAATATCCGAATCAATCTTTTATTTCTCTTTTAATTTTTGACAAGTTCTTTACTATTGTCACAAATGCAAGCCTTCCACGTGGATTTTAGTGAGCCTTCCTTTTCATTAATTTAATTTTAATTTAAAGTTTCACCAACTCTTGTGTATGTCAAGTTTTGAAATCTCAATCTAATCTTTATATACATATCTATATCCATGCTAGAGATGAATAAAAAAAACGATTCGAAACATACATTTTTAATGCACATTATAATAAAATAAAATTTAATAATAATAAATTGGCGCACCAATACCCGCGCTTTGGCTTTTATCTGCCAGTTTTTCCACTTGAAAATTTGAATAGCTCTTTGCGACAAAGACTTATTTGATTTACGGTTTAGGAAAGAAGGAAGCGCTCTTACACAATACCGTACCGTTTGAATTCCTGTATTCACCGGTATAGAACTTGTTGGAAAGTGTTTCACGGAAGCTTCTTTCGCGGTTTATCAGATCGGCGGCGGATGGATTATACGTATATAATACTACCTTGAGAAGAGAGAGAACTCGACAAGGAAAGTATTATCCGTAATACAGATTTATGTGATAGCATCAATAGAAATTTACATATTGAGGTAATAAAAAAAGAGATAATAGCATGTATTAAAATGTGAATAATGAATTCGTAAAGAGTTTATAAAAAAATTACATAAATTACGTAGATAAGATTTAATCGCTTCAAAGTTAAATTTAACGTTACAATTTAATAAGAGAAGCCTGCGTAAAGTTATATGTTATTAATCAATAATCTGTTTGCTGTCATTTTTACGTGTCATCCATTTCGTATATCACATAGATCAAAGTTGGATCAGTACATGGATATATTGTTATCGAGAAGAAAAGCACCATATGCATTCCATCATCGTGTTCGCGGTAAGAAAGTCGAGATTGTAGTACGATCGCTTCTGCAGTTTTCTCAATCCGACGACACTTTCGAGTATATCGGAGATCGACGGGCAGATTTCAATTCGATATTTACGCTCGAATGAAGTGATATACGTTTGATATATAATATATGATATACGGTACAAAGCTCAAAGAAAATACTGACCAACATTGCTGGACAACGGATCAGTATTCGAAGGACGGAGAGAAGTTAAAGTTCACGTATTTCCGAGAGTTTTAAAGACGAAACGAGAGTGAAGATGAAAGTATGGATATTCTTGATTTGAATTTCACAGAGTTAAATAAGAATGGAAAAATCGGAGAGATTAACTGCAAGAGAGATTATAACTCTCCTGCGAAAGCGAGTTACGCTCTATCTCTATGGTATATGAGCATATTCTCCAACAAAAGAGGAAAAAGATGTTTTAATGGAAATTGAAAGAAATAGGAGAAATTCGGGTATTGAGGGAAAGCTAAAAGCGAAAAGTAATGACTCCGCAGAAATTCAGCATGACGTTCCAAAGAATTCAAATGTCGTGCAAGATGTAATTGAAAATTTGTCGATAACCAGTGAAAATGATTACCCCCACCATTCAAGTACGCCGTTGATTCGAGACACCTCGAATTTTGCAGGAAAAAAACTTGTGGAAGACGACAGGAAGACAAAGGAAGAAAATCGGACCAATTATCAATCATCAACACTTTCAATCATTTGACCGCGTTTAGCACGCAAAAGTCGCAAATTCGCGAAATGTTTCTCGCCAATTGGACACCTATTTTCTCGATTCCGATAACGATGGCATGCGAACGTTTGCCGTCTAAACTGTCAACGGCTACATCCTTCGCTCGGACCACTCGAATCACGAATCAGGAAAGAACGTCGGCGACGAGGCAAACAGCGATAACATAGATTCTTAAAGCGTGTATCAGGACGAGGATTATCACTTTCTTATGTCGCTTCATCATCGGCTGAACAAAATGCCGTTGGTGAGGAAAATGAAAGTGAAAGCGAAGATACAGACGATATTTTATGAAGAATTGCGCGCAAGAATTCGCGATCCGCGCGAGAACGACAGCGTGAGAACAATATTGCATTATACAGTCCTTAGAGCAAAAAGGAAAGAAAGTTGGATTGTTATTAAATATAAAAAAAATTAACGTTTTTAGATTTTTAGATAAAAATTATTGAGAGAGAGAGAGAGAGAGAGAGAGAGAGAGAGGGGCAGAGAGAGAACTTGTATGTTTCATAAATATTATGTGCGATAATTTCACAAAATTTAATTTTTACATAACACATCCGATTTCTCTTGTAAAATATAATATCTTTTTAATATTTAAATTTTTATTGATAAAATTTCTATTTGTATAAAATACACACATAACACACCTACGGTACATACGCACTCTTGTGGAAAATATTATAGTACAGGGATACGCGCACGTAACGAGTCGTATATACATACATGCGCATAAAGCTCAAAGAGAAAAAAATGATGCAGATCAGAGAGCTTTACGGAAAGAAGCGGGAGAGAGGACGCGAGGAAGATTGTTCAGATATCGGCGCAAAAAAGTCGCGCAAGGCGGTAATTTGCCCGTTGATCGTTATTTATTGTAATCCTCGTGCTACGCGGGCGGACGACCGGACATTTGCGTGCGAAATTGGCGATGGCATAAGGGCATGAATCTCCTCACGCACGATCGGACGCACGAGCAAGAAAATGGGGGGGGGGGGGCCTGCCTTATGGAATTGTACGTTGAACAGTGGTCAGGGATTGGCCGCGTCTCTCCGTGTTGGCACGTTGACACGTACCATTTATACCTCATCATGTCCGTGGAAGATGGGCCGCGCGAGCGAGCGGTCTGCGGTGAAAAAACGCGGGGGTCTGCCCCCCGTTTCTCCCTTTCGTCCGCCGTTTTGCACGTCACTCGCGGCCAGGAACGCGGTAAATTGAAGGTGTCAGTCGTAGTGGAATATAGATCGGGGACCCGTCCGCGTGCCCGCCGTCGAGAGCAAAGTTCCATGCCGGTTAATACCATCGTAAAAATTTCATATACGCGGCGGAAAATCAATCTAAACGCAGTCAAAGATATGCTACAATAGCATTCGTCCGTTCGATATATATTTTAGAAAATTAAATAAATGTAAAATTAATGGGACTTATATCCCTACTCTAATCTCTCTTTTCTATAATAATGCAAATTAAAATCTACATTTTCGACGAATTATTCAAATAAAGCCAGTAATTATTGTTGAAACATTAGAATTTAATTGAGAAAAGAATGTAATATGTATATTATTTATATATTTATACCATACATGTATAATATCTGATTTTATCCGAAATATATAGTTTATATGTATAAAACAGTTGTTTATTTTTAAAAAACAGGCTCTTCAATAGAAATCTATTAACATACGTAACATTTTGTATTAATCGACAATAATTTTGTTACGATCTTATTGTTAGACAGAATTGTCGAGGTAACGAATGAATAACGATCGCCGCGACGGTGGTCTATCATTACTTAATCAGAGATTTGCTCCAGTTTACCAACATAGTGGCTGGCTTAACACACATCGGCAGATCGAACACGGCAGAGTGATCAAGAATCTCTGCAGACATGGATAATTTCATGCACCGAGAGTAGCGAAGCGGTAGCGAAATAACTCGAGAGTTCCGGCGGGTCTAAACGAATTGTTCGTCGAGCGTTGTAAATCAAAAAGTTTACGCGGAGTGATTATTATCTGCCGCTTAAGAATGCGCGAACTAACAACTGTAACGTAACGCCGGGAAACGGATCGAGGCGAGCGAAAACCGTTAATTGCGCGACAATATTCCGCGTCGATTCTTATAAGCTCGCCCGATGCCGATCGTATCGTAGAACCTTTGTAGAAATGCGTTTCTCATTCAAGAATTAATGATGGTTCGCAGGATCGGACACTGATTTTTTTAAATTGATATATTTTTTTCACTCTCTAGTAGAACCAAATCTTTCCCTCTCTTTACATAGGTTTAAGTGGATTGCGTTAAAAAAAAAAAAAAATATCACACATCTTAAACATACCATCTATTCAATATTTAATTTTGAAAGGTTAAACTACACCGTGTGTACATGACAAACTAGACTAAAATTTATAAAAATATTCTTTCATCTTCTTCTCTTCCCCTCCTCCGCTTTAATGAAAGAGGAAAGTTGTGCATTCTACAAAAAATTTAATTCTATTAATTTCCATATAAATCCGCTCCTCACCGTTTATTATACAAACGGAGAATATATATACGAACACGTGCGTGCGTACGCATGCGAGACCGGAGGGCAACGCAAACGATTACGCAATGTGAAAGTCGTCGATGGAATTCACTCTTACTTCGACTTCGCCCTGACCTCCGATATAATGGGAGCGATCTGAATAATCTGGTTCGGCGCGTATTTGGCAATGGACCCGTAACCGATTTAATAAGTATTGAACGTTCCGCCTTTTGCTTTTCAAAGGCTTAGCATACGCGCGCGCGCGCGCGTGTGTGTGTGTGTGTTCGATTACGCACTTATATAATATTCAGATTAGATGATGACGGCGTCACGTCCCGATGAAAAGATTGATCGATTGACTCATATTAAGTTAGCCCCCCCACCAACGCCAAATTAAATCAAATACATCAAATAATTTAGTGCTAATTATGTGCTAATTAGTTGCCGTAGTCCGAATTTTGTTGCTCAAACCGTTTAGCAGGAATTTACATTCAAAGTGGGGGGTGCTAGCTTGACATTAAGCCAGCCCCCCCCCATACTGAAAAAAATATATAGAATGCTCGAATCAAAAAATAAAATACACTAGAATTTGTTGCTATTTTGTTGCTCTAAAATAACATAAAAATATTTTTAAAAAAGTATATAATTTAATTAATACCACTATATACTCAGTCTCGCCGCGCCGTACCATTCACTTGCGCGAAGTAAAAGTAAATAAAAAAATGTATCGCTCGCATGTATTTGGTACTAAAATAATCTGTGGACAATATACTGTCGAAATATATGAGAAACTGAATTTGTTGCTCGTCTTAAAGTATTAAAAATCGATACTTTGTCGCCGCGGACCCTATACGACGCGCTCTTATATTATATAAATTAACTAAAAGAATTTGTTGCTCGCATGTTTTTGGTATTAAAATAATCTGTGGACGATGTACTATCGAAATATATGAGAAACTGAATTTGTTGCTCGTCTTAAAGTATTAAAAATCGATACTTTGTCGTCGCGGACCCTATACGACGCGCTCTTATATTATATAAATTAACTAAAAGAATTTGTTGCTCGTCTTAAAGTATTAAAAATCGATACTTTGTCGTCGCGGATCCTATACGACGCGCTCTTATATTATATAAATTAACTAAAAGAATTTGTTGCTCGCATGTTTTTGGTATTAAAATAATCTGTGGACAATATACTATCGAGATATATAAAAGTCTGAATTTGTTGCTCTTTACAGAATACATATGATTATCTTTTATCGTTCTATATCTCGAAATTTCATTTTTGTTAATTTCAAACAGTTTTGCATATATGTATATATATAAAAAGACATAGCAGTGTCTTACGCCAATATGTAGTATATATGTTTCTTGAAAAGAGAAGCCTTATCATGTCATCGTGCCGAAATGTTCGGCAGCGCTTTGTATCGTCTGAAAGTAGATAAAGGCACGTTTTGTTTTGACATCGGATCCGCGTCGCGCACGACTATCTCGCGTTCCTTCTTTTTTATAGATTCTTATATATTTCGATAGTACATCGTCCACAGATTATTTTAGTACCCAAAACATGCGAGCAACAAATTCTTTTAGTTAATTTATATAATATAAGAGCGCGTCGTATAGGGTCCGCGGCGACAAAGTATCGATTTTTAATACTTTAAGACGAGCAACAAATTCAGTTTCTTATATATTTCGATAGTATATTGTCCACAGATTATTTTAGTACCAAAAACATGAGAGCAACAAATTCTTTTAGTTAATTTATATAATATAAGAGCGCGTCGTATAGGGTCCGCGGCGACAAAGTATCGATTTTTAATACTTTCAGACGAGCAACAAATTCAGTTTCTTATATATTTCGATAGTACATCGTCCACAGATTATTTTAGTACCAAATACATGCGGGCAATACATTTTTTTATTTACTTTTACTTCGCGCAAGTGAATGGTACGGCGCGGCGAGATTGAGTATATAGTGGTATTAATTAAATAATATACTTTTTTTAAAATATTTTTATGTTATTTTAGAGCAACAAAATAGCAACAAATAATACGTCTCGATAATCGCGCTTGTGTGAAGAGCGTTACGGAAAATTTAGGCTGGACGGATAGGTGGGGGGTGGGGAGGGGAATGTCGTCGAATATCTCTTCCAAGAACAGGAGCGAGCGAGTTTTTTGCGAGAAAAAAATCGTGCGCCAAAAAACCTTCGCGATACGAACAAGGATAAGATAACGAAGCTCGAGCGATACTTTTGCAATCTCGCGATTATTTTCTGGCGAAATTATACATATAATTGAAGAAGAATCATATATTTTAAAAGAATATTAAAGTATATTGAAATACGAAACGTGTGAAAAACGCGACGCGAAGCTTCACCAATTGTAAAATTTCTCATTTAGCTGTTGGTACTCGTGGTTTCTCGCGGCATTTCAGAGACATTGATTAACGTTGACATGTCACCCTTAATTGGATTTCAGTAACATCCATAGTTTTAAAACTAACCAATCACCAATCAAGAATCGAATGACCGTGATTGGTCAATTTTACAACCATGAATATTATTAAACCTGGCGTGTAAAATTAGTCGACTAACTGTCGACTAACCGAACACATTTTTTTTTTTCTCTTAAATAAGAATATTTTATTAGGAATGTTCATATGTGATGTGTGAGCTGCTTTTCAGATATATTCCTCCTTGAATCTTACACATTCTATTCAACGATTATTCTCGTTGTATTATCGTTTCGCCATGAAAATTGATCGAGATTTTGTAATATAAGCTCTCTCTTTCTCTTTCTCTCGAGCCGCGCTTCTTTGTTTATATCTGAATGTTTTCATCCAACTTTTTTGAACGCTTCTGTACCGAGACGTTCGGCGACGCGGTCCTCCCCTCTCCTCACCTATCCGTCCAGCCTAAATTTTCCGTAATCGTGTCAGTCTCTTCGCACAAGCGCGAGTGTCAAGACGAATTACGGTCGCGCTCCGTGTTTCTCGCGTCTTTTTATCCGTCGAAAGTGAGATCCGCGTACGAACGAGTGTCGGGGGGGTCTTGTATCGAATAACAGGCGATTATCCGAGTGTAATATATTAACCCGTGTAATCGTGATTAAGGCATCTTTCGATATATATATATACTCGCAAACGACAAGATTTTTCCCACGCATCTTTTATCTATCGAAAATGAATTTCGCATCCGAACGAATATTCGAAATATCCGAATCGAGAGTAATTTGTAGTTTTGATATATCGACTTTATAATACGATACAACGATCGATGACATACATTATTTAACATATTTTTAGGCGCTGAAATAATTTACTCGCTGTCGTATATAATAATATTGCGTTGAAAATATAAGCGCGTCGCGTTCGACACGTTTCTGCTTTAATATTCTTTAATATTGTTTTCAAATGTAATCCTTTTTTCAAAGTTATATTCACAATTTCATAAATCGAGATCGCAAAAGAGCGTCGCTCGAGCTAGTTTGATTTATCTCGCGCAGGATTTTTCGCGTACGGTTTATTTCTTGGAAGAGACGCGCTCGCTCCTTTTCCTGGAACGGATATTCGACGACGCGTTCCCCCCTCCCCATCTACTACTACTCAACCTGCCTAAATTTTCCGTAACCGTTACAGTAACCGTCGTATTGCATTAGCGTGCGAGATTGAAATATTCTTTCCGTATTTCTCGCCTTTTTTTATCCATCACAAGTTTATCCCGTGTATAAAGTGGATGTCGTGAGTATCGGGAATGTCGATTAGAATCACGGAAAATCGTCTCCGTCCATTTATTAATACGCGATTATATGTTCTTTCATGTTTATAATCGGCATGGAAATAATTTTACCGCGTCATTGCATATGGCGGATTTTGGACTACGAGTGAAATAGTGATTATGAGAATAGTGATTATGCACGAGTGGACAAATTGATAGACTGTCTCGTCTCAATTTGAAGCGAAGGGAGCAACCGGAAACGGAAGGGATCTCGCGATGACCAGATGCGGAAAGAAGTGAGACATGCAAGGGCGGTGCATCGGTCGGTCAGTAGAATTTATTATTAAACATTTAAAATTGTCAATATAATTTTTAGTTTATGGAAACAATAGTATTGAAAAATCGGGGTTTTTTTTTTTTATTATTAATGATTTATAGCTCATGTATAAATATTTAGAATTATAACTGACCATATTATCTTTGCCTTGATTATTTCTATTATTCGTCATTGATGATTACTGATGATTTCATAATTATAATCGTTGAGCGCATTAATTTTACTATTTTATTAGCATTCGAACTCGATCATTAATACGATTACATTTTATTTAACTCTGATCACTCTGTAATCTTAACATCCTTAACGCGTCATCTTTAGAGAATGAAAATTATCAAACATGTGCATTAACAAAATTAACAATATGCATGTCAATTTATTTTTTAATTTATGGAAACGATGGTATTGAAAAATCGAGTTGTTTTTGATTAATTATTTATAATCTGATAATCATATAAATATTTAGAATTAAAACTGACCATATTATCTTTGCCTTGATTATTTCTATTATTCATCATTGATGATTATTAATGATTTCATAATTATAATCGTTGAGCGCATTAATTTTACTATTTTATTAGCATTCGAAATCATCATTAATACGATTACATTTTATTTAACTCTGATCACTCTGTAATCTTAACATATATCTTTAACGCGTCATTCTTAAAAAAGCAAGAGGAGCAACAAATTCTTTTAGTTAATTTATATATTAGGAAAGCGCGTGATATAGGGTCCGCGGCGACAAAGTATCGATTTTTAATACTTTAAGACGAGCAACAAATTCAGTTTCTTATATATTTCGATAGTACATCGTCCACAGATTATTTTAATACCAAAAACATGCGAGCAACAAATTCTTTTAGTTAATCTATATAATATAAGAGCGCGTCGTATAGGGTCCGCGGCGACAAAGTATCGATTTTTAATACTTTAAGACGAGCAACAAATTCAGTTTCTCATATATTTCGACAGTATATTGTCCACAGATTATTTTAGTACCAAATACATGCGAGCAATACATCTTTTTATTTACTGCGGCGAGACTGAGTATATAGTGGTATTAATTAAATAATATACTTTTTTAAAAATATTTTTATGTTATTTTAGAGCAACAAAATAGCAACAAATTCTAGTGTATTTTATTTTTTGATTCGAGCTTTATATATATTTTTTTCACTATGGGGGTGGCTGGCTTAATGTCAAGCTAGCACCCCCCACTTTGAATGTAAATTCCTGCTAAACGGTTTGAGCAACAAAATTCGGACTACGGCAGCTAATTAGCACATAATTAGCACTAAATTATTTGATGTATTTGATTTAATTTGGCGTTGGTGGAGGGGCTAACTTAATATGGGTGATCGATTGATAAATATTGCTGCTTATGCATCGTCTTTTACAAGTTAAATTTTAAATCGGCAAAGTATAAAAGTCATGAATATTTAATCAAAGCAGCTCGTGAGACATATTTACGAATTTTATATGCATATGTAATTAATTGATCCTACCGAATATTGTCAATGTCAATATCTCGTTTATAGCTAAAGCTGTTTATTGGTCATTTATGCCTGGCCATTTATAGGCATGTGATCGGTTTCTTCTTATACATTAGCCTTGTCTTTTTTTAGCTCGGACGATAATTGGTTGTTACGTTAAGTTAACGCAATATTATACCATCGAAATAAAAATTTTTTATATTGATCCGTTAAGAAAAAATTATTTCAGACCGCAAAGGAGATTGAGCTTTTATCAAGATTACATTCAGGGGAGCCTCGATCGTCGATTCAACAGCCGGACGATGTATGATATCCGGCGCGATGTGTGTTCGAGTAACGGTTCGTACCGAACCATCATCAAGCTTCCGAGATTGGCCATTCGTACGGTATCTCGGCAAATAACTGTGTAATCGTGGACGATAGTTTTTCGTGTCCTCTTATTTCACGACCGCCACAGATATTTTCGCTTTTTTCTATATGTATTTTTTATATATAACAAAACTTCATATTAAATACAAAATATTGATTAATTTCTCAGAAGCGTGAGACGCACACATGCGCAATTTAACAATATAAAGTGCATTTCTATGGCAATGATTAAAGCAATTGGAATATACAATATATTGTAGAATAGAGAAAAGAAGAGAAAAAAGACCGAAAGAGAAAATTTGGTTCCTTCCAAATGAGAGGGAGACGGAAGAGAGAAAACATTACGAAAACATCAATTGCGTTTTGGTTTTAAATCGATTAAGCCAAACGCGAATTACTATTTTGTATCTGACATCGAGTACAGTAGGCGATTCAAGGGAAGCCTGGATATGTAACAAGCGAAATCGAGGGCGAGATCGATCTTAGCCAAGGCGAGCGCGAGTTTACCGATGAATGAATCGGCACGATAAAAGTCGTAACGGATAGAATCGGAATCGATTTCTTCGTATACGTAGGCGATACGTGCCACGAGAAAGTTATTCGATTAATTTATATGTCACAAGCCCCTTACGGAACTCGATGAAAGACGCAAAACTCGCGTTCCTTTACACACGTTTTCTCAATCTTTATTAGGTACGCAGCCTCGCGCGCAAAAACGCGAAAACGCATAGACGCGCATAAATTGCATTTAATGACAAGACATGCATCTTGGTTACATAAAATATCTCACAGCCGACATAGAATAGCCGACATTCAGCCGAGAGAACAATTTTATGATTCACACTGTAATAGAACCGTAATAGAAATATCTCTGTGCTAACGAGCTATTGGACGATCTCGTTATAGCTCGAGATACTTTCTCTTCGTTCAAAACTAGTCATGCTTAATTAGTTGCGACTTGTCTCGTATACTTTCTTCATTTGTAATATTTTATTATATCTTTATGATATTTTGTTTTTATGCGAAAGTAATTATTATAGATGAAAAAGACGTAATAGCGTAATATCTCATATCTCGAGGGTGATGGAATGTATGTTTTATCGCAACAATACGTAGGATTATAATCGCTCATAATGCCTCCCAAATTTATCCCTAGGACATATAAAGGACGTGGAATAAAAATGGGAGGGACCTAATTAGGCATATTCTGAGTGAATTTATCGCACGCCGTTAACTCGCGTCTCACATTTATCTCCGTCCTCCACGAAGGAACATTACAATTTAATCCGGCTATCGCGCAGCGTGAAGGCCGATTAAGGATAAATTCGAAATTGGCTGTAAACGTCCGGATGCGCCGATAAAACATTCGTGATATCCATTCGCGGAAAGGACGCAACGATTGCGGGGATTCGTATAACGCAACAGGCTCATTGTAAATCAATTGAAAATGGCGAAAACGCGATGTGTATAAATCGCTTGCGAAACGGTACGACGATTTATATGCTCGTATTGTAAATACCGTGCCGCACACGAGAGCGAGCGCGCGTTTATATTCGGCTATAAATTTCCACGCGAGATTGCTCCTGCGTCGCGCCGCAAATCGACGGATTAGCGATTTAATCGAAGCTCGCGTCACACCGCGATCCTCGGCTCATCCTCCGGCAAGATCCTCACAGTTTCGATTCTCCCGATTGATCTCTCGCGTAGATGAAATAATATTACGATTACATAAAATTACCTTTTAATATATACAATACAATTAATCAATGACTATAAATGATAAAGATTTTTTAACGGAAAGAAAAGATTTAGAAAAGCGTACTAAATTTATTGATTTGTGCAAGAGACCGTGTATTTTAAATCGTACAAATATATTGAATTTAACAAAAGATCTAAATCGTGCGTTATCAAGGATTAAGTGAAAGGAATCGCGACGATAGCCTTATTGTTAGACGCACATTGTAACGGTTGGTTGTGGGTTTAACGAAAATTGTAGTTAGCCACGATGCAGAGGTATAACTCGATCAGTTATGTATCTACGCGTTGATACAAGGACTTAAATTGCCTTTATGAAACTTGATCTTAGAATCTCGTTAGGCCGGGCTATAAATGATAGTCGATGTTAGTTTCGGGACTCGGTGCGCCGCCGTTCGTATTAACAAAGTGGGTCAAATTGACATTGCGATTTCGTAAAGGATTATTAGTTGTTGGCCGCGGTGATTTTAACGGCGTGCTCGAACATAGGTAGGTAGGTAGGTAGATAGGTAGATAGGTAGATAGGTAGGTAGGTAGGTAGGTAGGTAGGTAGGTAGGTAGGTAGGTAGGTAGGTACGTACGTAGGTAGGTAGGTAGGTAGGTTTATGAAACTAGTCGGCTGCCGGTTTTTCTCCCCGCTATGCGAAAGCGCACGTCTCAAAGTGGAACGAGTTTCCACGGCGTAGAGCGTGTGCAGCAACGATAACGTTTGTCACGTTCCGCGTGGAGATGTGGAGAATGAAGCCAAACTGGACCGCTAACGAACGAGCGCTATAGATATAGATGAAAATAGGTGCGGAATGACGTTGCACACTCGACCGATACACGTGTTTGCGTCGCCGGCGCCGCCTCGTATCTCCTTGCACGAGAAAGCGAAATCCCATAAATTCCTCGCATCAATGAAATGTCGCGTGTTTCACTACAACAGCATCTCTGTTCTATATAGAGAAATTCTTAATCTTAATCTATCGTAAATAAAAAGAATGCCATATTTATAGAAGAAATATATAAAATACCGATTACGAGATATCGATTTATTTACAAATACGTTATTGATATTTATGTATTTTTATTTTTATTATTTTTGTAGATCTGTTTTTAACTATTTATATAACTTTCTTATTATATTTCACGCGTAATCTTATTTATGTTGCAGGCTGGTTCTCAGTGGTCCCGAATAATAGCGGTACCGGAAATGCCAGAATGTACAGAAGAGTCGGCGCGTTGGTACGCGCTGGAGTGCCGGCGTTTTTGCTCGCGAAGCCATTGAGAGCTTACACGTTGACGCACTCTAAAATGGGTAAATTATTTTACTTATAAACTATATTTTCGTATATATTAATTAAGTATATATAGAATAAGTTTTTTGATTAAACTAATTTATATATATATATATATATATATATATATATATATATATATATATATCATACGGAAGAAGGAAAAAGCAATTAAGAGGCAGCGTGGTAACTTGTGAGCACATATGTTTTATTACAATCAATTTATATTGACATAACTAAGAGTTTATTATTCTGGCCAACTCAAGCTTTTCCATTTTCCATGGGCCAACTATTACGATTGCGATTATCACCCGCTGCAATCTGCCTGTGTGAAAATTTAATCCGTTACAAACTATAAACCATGATTCATATATGGTATTAACTAGCGCGCGTTTGTTAACAATTCAGATTATTTGCCAAAATAACAAGACAAGATCTGCTCACATATTTTGGGGAAATTGATATTTGGAGAAATGCACGGACTTTTATTTATTATATCTAGACTGCCTGCCAACAGCGATGTTGACAGATGAAGCCAGAGCGGCCATTTACAATTTGGCAGAATATACAATATATAGATTGGGTTAATACACATTTACATTTTTACACTTACTTACATATGCACTATATATACACTTCCAATCTGCTCGATTGTAAATGGCTGCTCTCGTTTCTTGTGATTTCTTTTTACGGGCAGAGTAGTTTATACACGAGTTATATTATATATAGTATTATATATATATATATATATATATATATATATAGGTGTTCAACACCCTATATAATTCTATGCATAGGCGCGTATTCGTACATATGTATCTCGCCTCGCGGCTCGGATTATTTTCTTCCGAATGCAGCGACTTGGCCGTGACACGAATGTGTCAATGTGTCCGTAATGTACGGTTTTCGTAACGTACGCTCGCGCATCGTCCGTCGCGCGTCGCCATGTTAGTGCATTTAAACGCAAGGCGCAAGGCGAGCTTTACGCGCGACAGGCGCGTAACATAAGAAGGTATGCGGCTCAGTGAAGTCCCTTGCGACGCGCGTGCATAAACGACTATACCAATGTGTGTACGCAGCTCGCGGCGCGAGCATTATATCATTATACGCACCGGCGCCATAACAATTATGATCGCGGCGGAAAATCGCAGGGGAATTCCTTCGTCCCATTCTACTCCTCCTAGTCCTTCTCGTGACGCTTCTCCCGACGTGTCACGTCAGTGTCCGTTATTCGACGCGTTTATTGACATTAATCGCTCGCCATCTCGCCTTTTATACTCGCTAGCTTGGGACGGCGATCGCAACGGTACGCAATCGAGGCATACGTCGTTGATTTCATACGGAGATTCGTCGGGATATTCCTCGAATATCAAAATATGTAGTATGTGTATCGAGTGGCTGACTAACAATAAGCTATATATTGGTAATTACATCAGAAACGCGTCAAGATTTTCCTGATAAGATGTGTTGGATAATGAAATGGATAATAACTGATAAAAAATTAGTATATAATTGAAACATATTCTACGAACGTTTGCGAAAGTGGTACGTTAATTTTTGGTCGATCTCTATCGCGCAGAGAATGGAAACTTGCGAGCCCACTACACGAAGACGACGGTACGCGCCGGCGAGGTCCTGCGGCTGACCGCCGTCTTTCAAGACACACGTCGGGCCCCGGTCGCCAGTGGCGTGTCCGGAATGATCCCGGAAGGCAAATCCTCGAGATCCTCGGAGAGGGATCAGTACGCTCAGTGCCTGGACTCTCATGGGCACGAGCTGTTCGCGCCGCTCTCGGCCAGAGGCGAGTTTTACGCAATCTGTCAGAGTGGCAGCCTCGACACCGGCAGCGACGCGGTGCTCTACAGAGTTCACCAACTCGCCAGGAGGGACCTTCCCCTGAGGGTAAACTTGATCGCGTCTTAAAATTAATGTCGTATAACGCAATCATTCTTATCTATTGTATTTTATCTCGTCGCCCGTTTTTTTCCCTATAGAGATAACATCGATAAGAAATTGTTAACATTTTACAGTATAATAGAAAGTAAGAAATCTCTCGTTGCATGAATTAATACGAATTAATTCTGCACGATAAAATATGCATATAATATTTTATTATGTATACGCGCGCTTTATTTTTCTTCTTCGTGTCTAATATTTCCTTTCTCAAAGTTTATTGTATTTTTATTGACTTTTGCGCCACATTTTTGTTTATATTGATATTGGTTATATTGCTATTAATAATGATATTGTATCGCGTATTTTATTTTCATGTTTTATTAAACAAAACTCTGATTTTCTCTTGACCAAAAACTCGCGTGTATGATCTTCAGGTACGTCTGGTTGCTGGACCTCTACCTATACCGCTGCCTCGAGATTACAGCGGTCTGATGCAGTTGGAGAACGCGAATAGAGGGCCCATAGTTCTCGGCTGCGCGGTGCCGTTGATACTCGAAAGACCTTTACCAAATTCCACGGTGCCGGAGCTCCTGGAACTCGTCGCTACCGGTCCAACCGCGCCAAGGGTGAAAAGGGCACGATTGGGATGCCCTTCCGAGGCGAGACTGCTCGCATCGCCGAAAATGCAACGATTACTCTCAGCTTGCAGGTAAAAGTCGCGATTGCATGGAGAAACGTTGAGTGATATATTAATTATTTAAGATATGCGATATTAATACGGAGAGTCTAAAAATTACAATTGATAAAATTAATATTGTATAAAATTTATGCATTTTTAAAATTAGTTGGCTCGAGAAAATATTATATACGAGATATACCTATAGAGAGATTTTTTTTTTTTTTTTTTTTTTTTTCAAATATTTATTAAGGTTTATATTTGGCGAGGAATTAAATCAATTAATCTATAGCTCAATTTTGAATATATTATTAATTTTGCCGTAACAAGAATTTTGTTGATTCGATTCTTAATGCGATCAAATTTTCTTTATTAGTCTCGTACTGTCCCAAATAACTTATATACATTAATGCATATGAGAGATAAGACGAGATAAGACGAGATGAGTTTGATAACGCTTTATAGAAGAGCCTTAGATCAGCGGGCGACCGAGCCTCGAGTCGCTCCGCCGAAACCGGCGACCAACAATAGTCAGCTGAAAGAATTGCACTTGAAGGAGATTAAAGCGAAGCCCGAAGTAAAGCCGATACTGCAAAGTCTGAAGGAGGGTTTGGAGCATATCAAGAAGACGACGATCCGCGACCGTAGCAACAGCCGCAGTGTCGGCAACAACAATAGCTTCCTCGACAGGATCTCGAGGATAGCGCAGGGTAACAGAAGCAGAAACCCGGCCAAGAAGTCGGCGTCCTTCACGTTCGCCGTACGACCGGAGATCGGTATGCGATCGCCCGAGAGGTATGCCAGTCTCGAGTCGGAAACGAATCTGATGCAGGCAGCGGCGCAGGCGTCGTCCAGGCAACAGGTGCAACGTTCGATCTCGACCAGCGTCCTCGAAGTACTCGCCAGCAGCACGGACATGGATCCGCCCTATTCCAAGGTTAGAGATAGCCTGACACCGTTACCCTCCACACCCCCGCCAAAACCGGAAGAGATCTACGCCGAAATCTGCGAGCTAGGCAGCGTCAGCGATCCATCGCGAGACTCGTCGCAGGAGGAGGAGAAACTGCCTTCCGCGGGAAAAACCGGCACCAGGGAGCGAGATCGGGGTTACGTGAAGCTCGCGCTGTCTCATTCCGAGGCGTCCGACGTGTCGGCGAGCATCGGCGACGATCAAGAGGGTATTTACAATACCGTGTGTTGAGTGCGCGATGATCTTCTATCGGGGATGGAATCGTTTCAGGATTCAAATCGTTCACGACTCGCGGTAATTGACTTTACGATCAACCGGAACAAATGACGCGACGCGTTAAGAGTCGTAAGCGAGTTGGCGAAAATTTTTGAGCATAGTTGAGAATATCGACTTGTATAATCGCGCGAGTGATATCGGCCAACGTTTGTTTCGTAAAGATTGAAGATCTCTAATATTAGAACGTTCAAACTATTGTAGTAAATTTTTATAAATGCTTTTTTAACGACAGAGTATATAAAAATCAAGTGTTTTATGGATCGAAGACTTACTTTATTTTTATACGCAAAATCGGAAATTGTTCTCCCAAGTATTTTCCCACCGATTCTCGACCGTTCTACTATTAAAGAGGGAGGCTAGACGGAAAGATACGGCGCATTTTCCGGGTCGGGGAGAAGACACCAGGAGTCGGAAGCGATACAACGATCGCGTCTGCCAAAGATGAGAATCGAGATTAACGGCTCGGCCCGTCGCCAAGGAAATTGCTCCGCTAGCAGTTTCTTTCGTCGCGGGCGGATCCGTGTCGAGGAGTCGCCGATACGAGCGTCTACGGGATACCGCGCGGAATGATTTACAAGGCTGTTGGAACCGAAGAAAAGGATGCCGTAATTACGGGCCCCGATACCCCGATGCTGCTGCAGCGGATGTAGCGGGGCCCAGCCAGCCGGGCCTAGCACGCAGGAACGCTTCTTCCTGGCTTCCGTCATTGAAGAATCAATCTGTCGTCTCGCGAGAGGCATGTTAATAGTGGCGGGCTCCGCGATTACTCGGGCCATTGGCCGTTGGGTGATAATAATATTGGAAAATAATCCGTTCATTATTATATAAAAATTATTGTCGATACTAATAAACTATTGTCAATTCTAATAAACACGTATTTGTTTTGTCAGTAATCAAGCAAACGAACTTTGAGATTCGATCAAATCCAAATTTTTTATTATAGAAAATTCCATTTGAAAGAAAGTTTCTCTCCTTTCTCTTTAACAAATTGTACAAATACTTAGAGACCTCAAGAACACGGTGTACGCTACGAATTTAATTTGTCATCGATAGTAATTTTTATAATCGTTTTATAAAACGACCTTGAGTTCAATTTTTTGTATGATAATATAAGAACAGGACGCGACGAGTGGAATTTTCTAGGATGGATCATGACGCTTTATGTGATCACGTACAAGGGGAATGTGAAACGGATCGTTGAACGTCGATCTAAACTTCCCGAACACGAAGCCAGTATATATCGCAGAGCACGCAACCGACACGCGGCACGAAGAAGTCGACGGTAGAATGTAAACGAGCCGGTCGGCGGTTTTTTAGAAAGAGGAAATTACCAACGTCCTTCGAAGGTCTAGGTCATCGTCGGGATCGTTGCGGCTTAGAGCAAGGTAGTCGATGGTAACGACCTGATCGTCGAATCGAATCGTGTCGAGCCGAGCCGCGCTCGTTCGCTTGATCGGGGCGATATTTTCTAACGATTAATTCATTAGCTCGTCATAGTTCATGGCATTTGGCTTCCTTTTCGATGTACGATGACCCCGAAGTTTCGCGCGCTCTCGTGCCCGATTGCGTGACGTTGCGCGATTGGCTGTTAAATGCGTGATTACAAACCTCGCCAGTACATAGCAGGTATCGCGTTCGAAACGCTTCGAGGAAACCGGCAGATCTCCTCTACCCTTCTCTTTTGCTCTCTCGTCTATTTTCTCTCTCTCTCTCTCTCTCTCTCTCTCGCATGACAAAGCGCTTGGAGTTGCCAGTCGGTCGCTGCATCGTACGAGCGAGGATGATGAAGAAAGGGCGTAAAAATCGAGGGAACGATGGACGCCTAATGGGAAATATCCGCGGGAGAACGCGGGAGAACGCGAGAAAACCAGGACTCGCTTGCTGAAGATTCTCAGAGGATCCTAACGGGTGTAATCTTGTCTAATTCGACCCCCCTTCTTTCCATTCCCTTCCTCCAAATCGCGTGCGCGCGCGATAATGATGTAATATTTGCAGGTTTTGTGTATATTCGAGTGAAGTCGTTAGTGGAAATAAAGAAAGGAGCGTTTCTACAACAAAATACAGCGTCGTCAAATGTATTCCCTATATCAACTTCCTTGTTGACATTTAAGTAAAATCATCTTGAGCTTGCAGCGGAAATATGCAGGTAAGTGATTTTTTTAGAAATAATGAAATTATATCATGATATCTTCGATAACAACATTGTAATATCTAATGAAACTGTTTATATAAATTTTATATATACTCTACTTATATAAAAGCTATTTTATTATAGCTATTGTAGATTAATACTTTATAAAACTATCAATACAAATTTGATGTTTTTAATACAGCGAATTAGTTATCGATTGCAATATACAATTTTATTCATCGATTATACAACTATAAATTATTTCATATTCATATTTTGAGAAAAATAAAAAGATGAAAATATGCAATGTAAACTGTGATTATCTCGTGTATCATAATACTATTTCCCTATTTGTTCCGTAAGGAAAACAGGTAAACTCTTTTATCACGCTTGTCTCATTATCGTTAAGTATGCCATTTAAAGAGTGATATATATGGAGATATCCACTTTCTCGCCGGCCGGCGCATGTTCGTCATTATTCACTTTGTCCGGCTCACCCACGATCGCGAACGTAGAAAATTCGCGGCTAAATACACACGGCGCGCTTTAAGGAATAATAACGCAAGACGATCGTCGACGCTCGCGCCGATTATTGGTCGTTAATGCTTTTACGAGCATGCGGTACGCACGGCTGCGTCTATTCAATTATAGCAAAGAGAGGGGTTCGGATATACACAAGACCCCTCCCCCTCTCCTCCTGGCATATCTCTCTTATTGTTAGAGAAGAGTTGCCTCGGCTCATCTTCCGCCGTCCACCTCCGCCGTCTTTTTCGTTCATCTTTATTTCTCTTTCGAGCACGGCAATGCGCATTTACGTCCATTAATATTAACGGCTCGAAACAACGATAATAACGAGGAGCTAACGGGGAAGCGGAGAAGCGTTCTCTTCGACGGTCACGTCGTGCAACACGTCGGCCCTTTCGCCCATAGCTCACGTGACCGTTGCGTGCATCATTCTCGTCACGAAGATCGACAATGCCAGGAAAATGCGACGACGATTTTTATCGTCGGGTAAGTTCACGGCTCTCTCTCAGGCTGTCTAAAGAACTTATATGCTGTTATACGACGAAGAACATTATAAGAATCGAAAGCTTTTGCTTCAAAAAAATATTCCTATTCCCGCTAAAACATTTTACATATATTATAATAACATTGATGTTTCGTATGAAATTTAAATTTAAAATGTGAAATTAAAATCATAATGTACTAAATATAAATATAATGGCCTGCATTTTCTTGTTAAAGTAATTATGTAAGACAAGGCTAAAAAAGGAGTAATAAATACTCGTAGTGCACAATGCGCAAGACTAATAATGTGGGTTAGCGTGATACAGGGTGGATTGAGAAGCGCGATAGCGGGAGCGGCCGTTTCACATCTCAAAGACGCTATTATTATCATAATTATTACTATCGCTATCGTATCCCGAGCAAATACTGTGTCGGACGCGGTGTAGATCGATCGAGACAATGCATAGGGCGTATCGAGATCCGGCGATCTCTGATCCACGAGCGCATATTTCAAGATCGGCATGCGTGAACGCCGTCTCAGGGACGTCGGGTTGCTTTCGCGGTTGTGTATAACTCGGCTTTACTGCGGCTAATGCGACGGACACGGAGCGCGAGGTATCGCATTTCGCGAACCCAGATCGACCGATCGTGGAAGCATGTTTTAATATGCAAATTAAAATGCAAATAAAGCACTCCCTCCTCGTCTCTTATTCGCGTTCGTTGTCTACCATTCCTCACTCTGGGCGCATCTCGCACGCGTCGTCATCGCTCATTCCGTAGCCTGAGGACGAGGTTGTGTATTTGTTTTTGCTGCGCAAGGTTTTAGCCTACTTTTATATTTCTTTTATTTTGTTCCTTGTCTATCCTCTATTCCGTTGCCCGTCTAGGACGTAGATCGATTTTCAAATCGTCTAATCTATAATCCTTTCAACGAAATCTTTCCGCAGCGCTTTATAGACTAGTATTATAATTTAAGCATATTAAGTTAATCTAAGAAGTGTTTTAGTTGAGAAATTTTTGTCGAACAATTTAATCTATTCGAAGAGAATATTATTTGATATTATTCACGCGCACGCATAATTGAGTATCGCTTCGATATCGCAAGGATTACTCGTTGCTATATTGTTTTCAACGCAAACATTATCACGCACGATGGATTAAATCTGTAACGTTACGTGTGCACATTTTACCCGAATGACGATTTATTATAAAAGGATCATATGGAGTATGGAGGATTATACGCGAACAGGACGCGGATCCTTGAGCTATCGTATGCCTAATGTCTTCATTCAGGCTTGACTTCTATCATAATCTGCCGGTGATGAACGACGCCCTTTATGTAATAAAGGGACGCAGAACGGAGCGAGATTAAACCAAGAGTCATCGATAGGCCCGGCCAGTCGCATTGTGAACGACTTGCGTATATGGTACATGCGGAGAAAAATCGCTACGAGTCAATTAGTCGCACTCCTAATATCTGTCCAATCTGTCACGATATACAAAACTCCGTGTTTCTCTTTCTTCTTCCTTCCTTCCTTTCTCCACCTCTCATCTTCCGTCCTCATCTTCTCCTTTCTCTCTATCGTTATTCATGATCATATGTGCCGCGGGCGAGATATATCTGAACTCTAGCCACGTTTTACGAGCACGGTTAACAAATAGCGTGTCGCTGAATGTATCGCCGTACTGCGCAATGTTATCGCACTCCGACGTCGACAAAAATTAAGCGCTGCAATTATTTATGAATGTCCCGCGATCGACCAACGCGAGACTCGCCGGCTATTTTGGTATAGCCGAGTTTTGCGTAAGTGCGTCGCGCATCCGAGTCCATATATGGTAAGTGCAACGTCGTCGGCGATAATCGGTAGGTAATATATATCTGTCATGTAAAATCGATGCGCATCGAATAAAACCTGTGATTAAAATTGCGGTCGACAGGTGGATAATCTTGATACTTGATCTTCTTTAATTAAAAATATATTATACTTTTTGTCGTATATATAATAATTTGCCAAGACAAAAAGTAAAATTTTATATTTTTCTTACAATCTTCAAGCACACTTATTTCTCATATCTTGATTTATCGCGTCGTAAAATATTATTTTCAAATTTAGTACCTCTGAGACACAATATACGCACGTTCAATCTTTCTTACATAATTAAAGCGATTACAAGTGATATACTAATCAAGCGATACTATGACTATATGGCGTGCGTGGACGCGCGTACACGTCACTCGTAAGTGTTACGCATGACACGATCGAGTTGTAGGAGAAACGGACCAGCTATCAACGGATCGGCCGACAGGCGCAACAGCGAGAGCAATGTGTGATGCACGTCGCTCGTTACAGCAACATTGGAATCCCCGTTAGATGACGGGAGAAGATATACTGGACCAGGTGTCCAGTCTCATATCCGACGCTCTGTCCAATGCGTATTAAGTAGTTTTAGAAAATATCGGTTGTCGGTAGAGAACTCGTAGCGATTCTTACTCTTATATTCGATTGGATGTTATAAATGCACTTGACACCAAAGACACTATCATCTTTTTTGATACGTATACCGTCACGATCATAATTCTACTATAATCCGCGTGATCGTGTACAGTTGCATTGTTGCGAGTTTATAATGGTACGGACTCTGGAGTGATAGTGAGAGGAGAGGAAGATTGCGATGGAGGAGAATGTGGTGAGACGAAGAAAGAAAAAAAGAGGATACGTTGGCGTCGCCTGAAATGACCGCGAATCACCGACGATCTGCCGATACAACGCGATACCTTTTACAGCCTACCTACCAATCGTTTCACTTCAACCGCGCCTTCAATATCTACGCGTTATATACCTCTCAAACTGCCTTCGTCGAATTGCATCGCTGTTTTTATTACCTCAAGAATTAATTGTCTCTTTTCGCAATGCATGCGACTTTGATATCATATATACTATAATTAATTTAATGATTGTTGGCCATCACATGCTATCGATGTATGAGAAGGATATTTAAGTAAAGAGTATCTATATTGTATTAAGAGAATCTTCTGCCTTCGTTTCTTTACAATCTGTGAGATAAACTATATTTCTTTGTAGATAATTGCGCTTAGTTGTGCGTTTAATTCTTAACGGATGATTTTTTAATTACCAATTAGGTAACAAATTCAAAAGACGTGACATACATATTTTTCACTTTTATCGCTATCTTTTTCTCCTCTTCGATGAAATCTAAATTTATAAATCTAGATTTAAAATAAGATCAACACACAAACATATGTATTTGCTATTTAAATATACAGGAAAAAAAGATTTATTTAAAATAAATTTATATGTAGGAAGTTATGTCTCTCTCTCTCTCTCTCTCTCTCTCTCTCTCTCTCTCTCTCTCTCTCTCTCTCTTTGTTTGAAGTATTATTATTATTATTGAAAGCTATATTTTTTGTCTTACGTGTCTAATCCTTTCAATTATGCAGATTCTGAGATATTTACGTATCTCGCATATAGAACCTGTTTTTTCTTTTACATCAAATCATTTCGTGGTTCTCCGAGAAGATGTCATCATTTTCACAGCAATGTTTATTCATGATCACGATTAACTAGTTACTACGTCAGCCCCAGCTGGGATCAGCGTTCCGCCCACCTCGTAAATTTCCATGCCCCATTGTATTCTCCATTCCAACGTGTCTTTGTATCAAGTGTCTCCTTTGCGTTACTTGAACAACAACAGTTTCTCTTCTCTCGTAACGCTATTATTTATATAAAACTATAGAAAACATGAAATTGCCCTAAGATATTTCAAAATCTATTTACTGACTTCAGAGCCTTAAATGAATTATAGGATCATTCGAGATAATTGGCAATTATTCTATGGTAGCCTATATGGTGTTCTATGGTATAGGATTAACTCTCACGTGCTCTGAAATAAATTACACGCGAAGGCATCTTTCGTTCGATCGTGTTTCGATCGTTATTGATCAGCTCGATCAAATCGACCTGCCTGGCCTGGCAATGATCCTACAATATAACCAGACTTCCATGTTCATTGATGCATTATCGCTCCTGCCGGGACTGTCTCCTTATAAAGCCCCGAAACCGCAAAGGTCCGAGAGTCGAGTCGGTTCGAATATTGGTATATTAAATAAATCGAAGAATATAAGCATATTGCATTGCGAATATATATAACGGAAAGTCAGCAACAACCTACCTAAGGCGATCGCAACCACGGTCGTTGCAGGCGGCACCCATTTGCTTCCTCGGATTATCTTAATGGGATTTCAATAGCCTGATTTGATATCTCTTCCCGTGCTACCATGCATACGGAGAAAATAACCATTGGCGTATCTATATCGGCAGAGGCTTCTAAACGCTACTTGAAATTTATTGGATTCTTAGTATATTTAATTTTTTTTTATACAAATTTTTTATTAAATAAAAAATAAATAATTTTTTTTTTATTTGTATAAATTTATGGAGTTTCTTGTTAAATTATTTTATATATAGATTTATATATATATATATATATATATATATATATATATATATATATATATTAAATAAAAAATGGACGGAGAAATTTTCATATATTGTATTATCACATTACTTATTTATTGCACATCTCTACATATTTTAGAATCGAATGATCTGACAAATATTATATTATTACCTGCTTTGATTGTGTTTGAAATGTACGACAGTAATTTATGATAAATGCCGATCATAAATTATACTATTGTACATTTCGAACATAGCGCGGAAACTTTAATAGTCACACTCGAATAATTATCAAAACGATCTAATAATTCTCTCCATGGCAAAACACGTTAATTAATGTTTTCCTTAGAGACGTTTACATTCGAGGGTGAGACTCGAGCGCTTTAAGCGCCCGGCGATATTAGCATTTGATCCAATTTCTCGCTTTAACGAGCGCAATCCGGTTGAAGAGAGGACAACATGGACATGGCGCGTAATAACGTACTGGTCTTCCCAAGGCGACCGCCCACGAACATCTAGCTCGTTAGTGACAGATGCGATTTGACCCATTAGCACAATCACGGTTACGTGCACCTCGTCTATCTTCTCCTCTTCGCATCTTCCTTCTTCTTCTTCTCTTTGTATTTTCTAACATCTAACATACGCGGCTAACGGAACTCGCGGACGCAGACCGGAAAAGAGCACCGCACTTCAGGATGCCGACGCGTGTCATATCGCTTGACTTGTCCACTTGTATGTCCATATATGAAGATGTACAGAGTTTCGCGTTGTCTACGACGATCCTTCTGGCTCACCGATGAGAATTCTCAGATCCTCGTACGGAACAGAGGACTTCTCGTCCGCGGCACGCGCATCATGTCTATAACGTTGCATATGGGATATCCCGCAAGCATCGCCGTATCGTATCTTAATCTTTCGTCTTATCGTTTATATAGTCAAGCCTTCTAATTTGCAATGATTATTCTAAAATTCAGATTGAGAAATCTATAATCTTATATCTATAAAGCAATGTGTGTAAAATCAAATAATTTATATTTTGGAAATCAGATTGTACGATAAAATAATAAGTATTATAAATGAAAGAATCTCATATATAATTTGGAGAGTTATAATAAATCAGATAAACTTTTTCTATATTTTACTTATGATTAACAACGCTGTTCAATTTCAAATCTGGCTCGCTCAAAAATTTCTCATCTGTCTATATGTCATGCGGAAACAACTCATGAAAAATTCAGATCTCTCCTCGTTTCTTCTCTAACAAATAGACGAGCGAAGCCAAAAGGATTAAGTGCATCTCATCGAGCGATCGGTCCGGTTCGTCGAACCGAATCGCGACGATCGGTGCACAATGAATCTAACGAGCCGCCGTAAAGGCCCTGCCGGTGTTTTCCCCCTCTCTCTCTCTCTCTCTCTCTCTCTTCTCTCTCTCTCTCTCTCTCTCTCTCTCTCTCTTTCTTTTCTTTTCTTTTCGGTAGAGATTCGGAATGAAGCCGAACACGAGAGAGAGGTTAATGCACCCTACAAAAGATACCCCAAAATGGAGCGCCGCGTAGGATGACGCCCTTGCGGACGCCTACGCGATCCTGTCGCGACTGTTCAGGACCAGGTTAGCGAGCTCGCAACCATCTGAATGGCTACGTTGAATTTCTAAGAAAAAACATACATAATTTCTCTCGCATACTTCATCGCAAAAAGGGATGGCCTTGTTAGTCGACGCGCCGAGATTTATCGACTTATCGTTTGTTACGAGAAGGAACCAGCTCGTCTCTCACACGCTGAATAGATATCCGCTCTTGTGACTTGTGACACAGAGAGTGATAATGTATAGCCGGATGCTGTTGAAAGTCGGCCCAAGACGTGGAAGATAAGGATCCAAAGGATTCGTTTTGTCCCTTTGTGCTACGACCGAGTCGCGCACAGTCGTGTCTAAGCGAATAGAGAATAGAGAGTCGAAGTGTAGTCGACCTTCGTTGAAATTTCGATGGGTTCTGTCTGCGAAAATTCTCTTCGTTGATTATTTTTTTCGTACTTTTCCATTATTCAAATTCCAAGAGTGGCTTTGCGCTTGAGGAGGTTTATCCCAAAGCATACAATGAATAATAATATAATAATATAATATAATAATAATATAATAATAATGTAATAAGATGAAGAAGAGAACTATTATAAGATTGTAATAGATACATTAATTTTTTAATAATGATAATTGAATGATAATACTACCTTATTCATCAAGAATTTTTAATATTTATGCCATTGAACGTTATATAAGTTGTAAAATTGTTAAAGTTTTCTTTTCGCTTTTTCTTACTTTGAATATCATTTTCAATATTTATGCATTATTGTGCATTGGCTGTTTAATGCGCAGTGGCTCAAATTCATTACTTTTCATTTATCAGAAAGTCAGCAAGTCGTCGTCGTGTCGAATAAAGTCGCTTCATCTCTGAATAACTTCCGAGGGTTCGAGAGAAGGGAGTGGTCCTCGCGGTCGGAGATCTCGCTTAGATCTTTTGGCTCGGTACGAGTTCTTATTTTATCCAACGAATCTAACAATAAGATACGGGGCGCGCTACGAATCATCGACGAACGAAAAAAAGAGCAAGTGGCGAGAACGACCGAAGACAACCGAAGAGCAACAGCCGAAAGCTAAAATTTCGCCCTGTCGAGAGCGCAAATCAGACGCTCGATCGACAAAAATAAATAACGATCATCCGAAGAAAGAGAAACCCCGACAGACAGCGGGCCTATCATACATCTTGCTACTCGACAGCGCGTTTAAGAAAATTAAAAAAAGTTTACGATAAGAACGATTGCCAATTAATCTCCGGTATAATTACAAATTGTAGGCACTGCTCCTAATTAGATATCTCCATATGCAATGTTTAATGATCACGCCAAATACAATATTTATACAATCGCGTAATTATTCACGCGTCAACATGATTCGTTTCGCATCGTCAACTGTAGGAAATTGTTAGGCCGACTACACTTCGAGGAAGGACAACATAGCGTATATGAGGTTTGTGCATCACGTTCGGGTCACTGGTGCACCGAGAAGACCGTTATGAGTCGGTACGAGCCTACGGGGGAGGCATTATGCATAGCTACGAGCGTAATCCTGACTTCCAAGAAACGATAGCTCATTGATCCCGAGTCTCCCTCCTGTTTCGACGACACAGGTCACGTCTGCATAACAGTCCCCCGCAAGGGACACGTGCCTCTAAATTGCGCTCGTGAACTAATCAAATTGATGACCTAACCGACGAGTGGAAACCACTCTCGTAATCGAACGATTTTCTGTCGCGATTGACACGGCTATCGGTAATTTTTTCTTCAAAAGAATCCGCGAATAAGACAGCACGAATCGATTGGATAACTTTTATTTATTATATAATTTTTTTCAGGGAGTATTAAATTCTTGTTTTTATTGACATAAATCCGATATAGCAAGATTTATGATATCTCATCAATTTTATCCGAAATATCGGATAATGCGAGCTAAGCGAATCTTTCGACGAAGAAAACGAGAATTTATCGTTACAAGATGATACATCGACGTTTATCGGTGGCTTCGGTGTTTTTTTTATACACGACATAAAATGCATTCTCGGAAAAACTCGTACTCCTTGACACGCTCTCGCGTGTCTCAATCTGCGAGTTTTCTCGTCGCGACATCATTTAACGTAGGTATGTATAGTAGGTACGTATAGTTGTTGGTCAAGGAATATAATCGCAACGGCATGCGGTGTATCGTTCGTCATATAATTTATGAACGTTTAAGCAATAAAGTAATAAATGTAATCTTAATAATCTGTCATTGCTTCATGAATCATCAAATCTTCGAGTTTATTTGACGCAAACACAATTACGTTGCTCGAAACGTTGCTTGCGAGATCACGCCAAAAAGAGCTTTAATAAAGCGATCAAACTCGCGCGTGCCAATATAATATGTCTCTCTCGTTGAAATAAACTTTCTCTGTTCTATGCGGTCTATGCTAACGCGCTCGATTTTAACGATCGTTAAAATTTTGCGTAATGCGCTACTGACCGGCTGTCGCCGTAACGAGAGTTCGTTTCACCGATACATACGAGCGCGTATCGAAGGCAACGGTATTCGCTGCTTTTCCCATCGTTCCTCGTACATACGACTCGGACAGACTTCTGACGGCGACTACTACTAGGAATGATGCATAACGTGTCACGACATAATAAGTCCTTCGCGCGTCTCTATTCGCGCAGCGAGCGCAAAACAATCTATTATATTCGTCGATCGTGAATTCCGGTAATACGCCGGAAGGCGTAAATGAAATCGAAATAAAATACACGTGCTTTAATTCCAGTATTTTTTATTTAAACGCCGCATACAATTATTTTTATTAAGCGATAATATCTTTTTATGGATGCAAAAATCTAAAGAGATAAATGGCTGTACGGATCAAGAAATTATTTATTTTATTTTATAATTATTTAAAATTCACAAATTCACTTGTATTATTGGTGAGGAAACTTGGACTCATTTTGTGTGACATAATAATCCGACAGATCATTGCTAACGAAGTATTAATACTAATGCGTATGATTATTCATAAATTGGAATACGGATGCGAATTCTAACGGCACGCGTGTCCCGCCTATCGAAACCGCAAAAGCGTTTGATTCTGCGGTTATCTACAGATTATGTTCCTGCAATTTAAACATTGATTTGTACGCAAATAGGAGAAAAGAAAAAGATGGAGCATGGGAATTTCTATCGAGAGTCTCTCTAGATAGATAGATAGATAGATAGATAGAGAGATAGAGAGATAGAGAGAGAGAGAGAGAGAGAGAGAGAGAGAGAGAGAGAGAGAGAGAGAGAGACTCGTATTATATGATGTACGATCCGCGGAGCCATCAAGTTACAGTTACTTGCTGCCTGCTGAAGCAGGCGTCGCCAATTGATACCGTGCGATTATGTTAGAGATCGTCCGACAATCTGAAGACTCGTGAATCGCGCCGATTTGCACAATGCGCTCTTCTTGCCGGATTCCAACGTAACCGGTGGGTCGCGAGTGAACGAATGTCTGGCATTGTGAAGAGGAAGAAAGAGAAAAGGAAGTGGAATTTTCATTCATTATGTATTATAATGGACTTTCTCGAGAAATAAATTTCATCTGTCGTATGATTCAAAATGGCATGCAATTAATAATAAATGAAATTTTCGAGGAAAGTACATTTTATGAAAACTTGAAAATGCAGGTAGCATCAAAACTATATATCAATTACATCGATATTATTTAATTGTATGTAGTTGTATATACTTGGATACTGCGACCGTTACGGAGATGAAACGCGCGTACGAAGGGATTCAAAAGGTAAGCATTACTCGATACTTTGGTCACGTCTGATAATGCTAATTATATTGTGCCGTTATTATATCGTGATACGTTTGTTTGGCTCGTTAAATATTTGACTATCGCATAAATAATAACTTTATTCTCCGCAGACGGTACTGCGTTCGAGGTTACGCGCAAATATTCGCACGTAAAAGTCATCACAGTCAGTGGCTCTGCCGCCGATGCGTGAGAAAGGCTGATTTCTCTTATTGGAATTTTGCCGTTTGCCATTGCGGTCTGTGATTTGTGTCGTTATCGCGAATCGATCGCGATAACGACACAATTATTTGCGAAGTAGAGCGGACGCGAAGAAACGCAGATGTTGATTACCGGTTATCCGGGAATAAAGACGCGCTGTGTTTATGATGGGAATATCCCTATTGCTATACGCGCAATTATGACGGTTCGATCGTGTATCGTGTGTCGCTCGCTTTCTCGATTGAAACGTTTTTGTTTTTTTATTTTTCTAAATCATTTTAGACTAGAACAATTATCAAGGATACTAGATTTAAGAAATGTCAAAATTTTTAATAATAATAATTTATTTCATTTCAACACGAATTTCTTTAAAACGTTTGAATCTTAACGTACGATTAAAGATACTTTATGTATACGAGCCTATATAAATATGATTGAAAATGAAACAAATTCTTTACACGTGACGCGAAATTCGCCTCGTTTCGCTTGTCTCTCACAATCGAGCGCGGCATCATTAGCCGAGACAATTCACCGTCCGATTTCCTCTTCTCCTTTATACAGTATGTATATATACGGGCCGAGAAGGAGAAGATGTTGCCGGGTTTGGACGTTTGCCCCATCCCCATCCCCATCCCCATCCCTGTCAAGACACGGTGTTACTATACCGGGCGAGAGAGGCGACGACGACCGACGCGACGGCGCGGTCGCGCGGTCGCGCGGTTACCTGTTACCTGGTACTTTGTTCTCGGTTCCCGGTACATTTTACCCGCGATCCTCTCTACATACTGGCATACTCCCCTCTACCTTCTCCTCGCTTCTGCAACGACGGTGGCCGGCGGCTGCCGCCTGCCGCATCCAGAGCGACCGGGGTACCGAACGAACGGCGAGTTCGACGACCCGAACGGTGGGTCCGAGCACCGAGCACAGCCCGATACGACGCGTTATTCGAATGCGGATCTCGGATCTCGGCTCGGGCGAGGCTCGTCGCGAGCCGACCGACACAGCCGTTATCCATCTTGCCGCGGGATTCCGCGATTCGTTAACATTCCTCCGAATCGGTCCTTTCGCCGACGCGAGTCTTCGCGATGAGGGGCCGCGGCTGACCGCACGTGGCCGTAGCTCCTGTGGCAGGACGTTACCCCCGTCGATTGCAGGTGGTGGTCGTTCGTTTCGATGGATAAGAACATTACTCGACGTATATGCTTGCATATGTATAGGAATTGTAGAGGAATCTTTTTTCGTGATAAGTTTTTCATCTTTTTACTGCTTTAATTTTGATCTTTTAGATTAGAATATATTAATATCTTATTCATCAAACAAATATACGTATATATTATAATACATTAGTGTTAATATATAAATATTATATTTATTTTGTATATACAATATTTTCTGTAATAATTAATGTAATCTAATATCGTTTATTTAATAATTACTATATTTATATTTTTAAAAGATAATGAAATCTATTGACATTTTTGTAGCATCTAACATCATTCTTTAACAGATCCAATTATTTTAATTGAAACTAATATTGATTAATGATTTTTGCAAAAGCTAAATTTCATTTATTCTCGCGTAAGGATTACTCGATCGCAAGGTATCGATTGAAAACTAAAGCTATCTTCGGATGCTTCGTACCTGTCTTTAACACAGTACGACTCTTCTACAAGGTATTATCGTACACGTGATTTGCATTAATTTTTTCAATCGATTGCGTAAATTCACTAGGGAAGAGCCTATAAGAGGGAAATATAATATAGAAGAGAATATAAATACCATCGTTAAGCGAGATATCGCGACTCAATCAACTGAAATCAATGCGATTCGCGTCAATTCTAGCGCATTCGGTGGCATTTAGCCAATGCACAAAAAATAAAAAGTTCTATTTACTTCTTATCGCGCTCGAGCTTCACCGTACCTCATACATGTGTCCGCTCTCATCCAAATCGAGATCGTTCGGTATCTCGGAATCCCAAGTACTTTGCGATTCGAGATCATCGCGAACGCGAGGAATGTTTTGACATAGACCTCGAAGAGGCAGAGAGAGAGAGAAGAGAGACAAGATGATCGAGCGAGCAAAACGATCGGTCCTCGCGTTACTCGCACGAATAAGAAGTCTGGCCTTTCGATTCTGGTCGTTCGATGTCATCGTCGATTCGATCCGGCGGCGATCTAATGATCGCGCGGGTCGTTAAGTCTAAAATGTTTGCATTCGATTAACTTGAGAGCATTCTTCTCTCCCGTTCTCGTTCATGGATCGCACAGGTAAACCTGTTTCGCCGAGGGTCGTAAGAGCACGAAAAGGGCTGCCTGGGGCCCGGGGATTCTATTACGCTGCAGTCTCGCGCAGGAGTGTTATCGCGATGCTCTCATTAATGTGAAAAAGGACGATCCAGATTCACTTATTGCGGAGATATAATTTAGCAACGATTGCGCGCTCGGAGGCCGGCTTGGAACGAATTACTTCGCTCCCACTGGAATTTTTTTCATCCTCATAATTAAACGTGATTATGGAGGGTGTTCCGTAAGAGATTTCTTTGTACCATAGATACTATGGCGAAGGATGGCGAGAAGAGAGAGAGAGAGAGAGAGAGAGAGAGAGAGAGAGAGAGAGAGCAATCGCTATTTATGATCCTCGAATCATTATATACAATAGAAATTCATTTCATTTCGCCATTAAGCTATCGAAATCTCTTCACTGCTTTAATTATAATCTTAATTGCAAGACTAACCTTTCAATCAATTCATTTGTTAATTATTGATTCGTAGCGATTCTTGATATTTCTTTTATCCCTTCTTAATAAAATATCAATATCTTCTTTTGTGAGATTATAATTTGCGTGAAACTCTACATGATTATTCGCAGCTTCTTCCGAACATGTTTAGATAGTCCCCAAATTTCTATTCATTACAAACCATTTAGGAGGAATTATACAATATATGACGAACGTCACGTTCCGATGAATATAATAATGACCATGTCGATCTCGAGTCGTGCGAGTAAAAACGACACAGCGACGACGCCTGAAGCATATATTTACGTCAGCGTTAAGTTACTCTCCGGAGAGAAAGAGAGAGAAAGAAAAAGGATAGTTTTGCCGCGGGTGCGCGTTATGCTTGGCCCCTTGGCCGTGCGGTGCGTGCACGCAGGATCCGTGCGAGAGAGTAAAAGCGGCGGTTAAAGTAATTGTGATGCGTGTCGTCATGAAGTCCTGGTTTCATGAAATTGTCGCGTCCATCGAATAAACTCGGTAATTGATGAATAATAGACACGCTAATGGGAGGAAGAAAAAGAAGAGAAAACGATCGTTCTCGATACAACAAGAGTGTCTCTCTCACATTGAAAATACGCGCCATTGATAAGCGCCTGTCCAACGTATGTAGGTACATTCGCGCCGTTAGACTCTCTTGTTGCCGAAGCGCATCCATTGTACAAACTAATGAGTAAGGAAAGTAAAACCTGGTACGAGATGTTGGTATTTGGTTTAAAGTCATAAATGTTTAAAATAAATTCTTGAGCAGAAAAGATTTTTATTTCTCGATTTTTACACATGGGAAGGAATGTCAATGAAAATCATAAAAGAAATATTTAACATTTTACTACAAAAATGATTTATCTGCGTATCTTTTTATTACTCTTTTAATTGTGATTAATAAAAAAAACTTTCAGGCTGCTAATTGTCAAGAGATTTTTCACAAAATAATCTTGTTTGAAAGTATCTTTCTCTCTTTGTCAAAATTTTTCTGATTTATATAATATATTATGTAGAATATAACGCGTATCTAGCGTATCTAGCTGAGTTATTTTAAAATTTATCAGCTCCAAACATCGAAAAGTCAACATCCACTTCTATTTTATTGTTTTCATGCCCAAGGATGGTCATTAGAAAGAAGGTAGGATGCACGAAAATCGCTCTCCTCCTAACGTAGACGCGTGCCGACGCTAAATGACCGCAATGTTAATGTCTAAAGTATGTTTCCTCTCTCGCGCTCCCAATGGCCGCTGTTCCTAAACTGAAGGAGCACGAGGACTATTGGAAGTACATCGAGCATACGTGGATTCAACATCGCAGAAATTATTACAGAGCGGCGTCGGTACCGTTGCAGACGATGAGAAAACATCCCGATTCACCTTTAACCTTTTCAAGGCTCCTGGCACACATGTGTGTATCACTTTATATTTATATATTGACTGATGTTAGAAATTTATATATATACATATATGTACAAAATGATACATATTCGTGTAGTGATTTTTTACGATGATAAAATATGTTTAATAATAATTTCATTCAAACGCAAAAAATTATTAATATACAATAATAATAATAATAAAAATATAAAATTTTGGAAATATCAGATTTCTCTCATGAAATAATCTTCTCGATAATAATCGTAAAGATACTCCTTCTTTCTCTCGCGTCGAAATAAGCATCTTATCGCATCTCGGAGGATGAAACATGTCTCTAACAAAGAAGGATCGAATGATATCTATCGAGTCATGTTCGACCCTTATTCGGCTCTCGTTTCATATCTGCTGGATGCTGTCATCGCGACAGAGCCGATAAATCGCCGGATCGGTGCGATAGAGAGGCGCATGGGGATGGGGAGGAAGCGAGCGTGATATGTAAGCAGCGGCTAGCGAATTTCGCATGGGCGTATCGATGCCATAAAGCTTTAAAATACGATGTTCCCGCGGTGGACACTTTAATTGCTACGTAGAACGGTTCGGATGAAAGGAGCGTTTGATAAATTGCGCTGTTAAGGCATCGTATTCGAGTGCTCTCTCGCGCAACGTTATTCGCCCGGCACTCCGCTACGCGTGTATTATAATATATATATATATATATATATATATATATATATATATATATATATATCTTGCGCGTCTCGCAATTCGCTTGCCCCGATAGTTTTCGGGCTTTGATAAATCACACGGCGCGAGGCGCGAGGCGCGACCCGTATCTATCGCGATACATGCGTTACGCAAGGATCGGCCTTGCCGCGGTTTATCAAGGCCGTTTTCTGTTTTCTATTTTAATGTCTTTACGGGAAGAAAAAAAGTAACTTTTTAAAATCATTTTATTATAATTTTAAATTAAAAAGATAAATGTATATATTATAATATACATATAGATATTTAAAAAATGCATGCATTAGAACAGATTAATTTTATTCTCTTTTTTAAATCTTCGTTATTCTTTCTAATGCAATAAAAAATATTCAAAAAGGTATCTGTATTTTCTTTTAATATATCCAAAAATAATCAGAAAGACGAATGTATAAAAACGAATGAAATTAGAGAAAAAACTAAACCCTAAAAGTTGAATATACATATATTAACATTTTTTTCATTCTTTCAATTTCTTTCGGGGTCGGTGAAAAGAACTTGGACGACTAATGGAGAATTCTTATACGAGCATCGATGATAGTTGAGTGCGTACTGGCAATTCGGCAGACGATGTTGTGCGGCCGAGCATGCGTTGAATGCATATCATCACATTTTTATCAGATCGGGAGGAAAAGGAACGTGTAGGTAGAGTGTGCACACGTGCAATCATGGAATATCCCAAACCCGAACGGAAAGATTCAAGGTCGCGTACGCGAGGGAGTGCAAGGTCCTGAGCATTTTATACATTCTTAATACGCTTATACATAAGGCCCTTATCCCCGGATGTTAAATGTGGCTACCTGGATGGATGTTTTTTGTGTGGGCACCCCTAATTAGTTCAAAACATATTATTCACCTGCCGCGTGAATTATCTATTTGTTAGTTAACGACAAGCACGCGAAGAAATCAGAATGAAAACAAGGAAGTTCCGATAAATACCTCTTCTAAACGCGATCGTGACAATTGCAATTCAACATTTCCTCCATTTTAACACAATTATATCTATGAAATAGTATGTAAAAAAAATTCCATATTAACAATTTATTAGTAATTGTCACGATAGGACGATGAAAATACACGGATTATTAAATTTTTTGCGTCGATTAGCATTTTAGTTTTCATCTACGATCTCCGCATAAAAACATGACAGCGTGATGAATGACAAGGGGAGGCGAGGAGAGGGGGGAGGGGGGGGGGGGAAACTTATACTTGGAACTCGGTGTACGGCGAAGACGTCGACGTACGTGTTTATTTATTAATAAGATTCTTCGCACAGGCGGCGTTTTACTGACGACGAAACCGAGGTTAATAAGCATTGTGCGCTGCCATAGTATCCGCCTCGAGTATCCGTCGGTTAAGGTTGTCGCGCGGTTCTCAGCATCAGCTTCACCAGCAAAATTCCGATATAATAGAGATGACCTACGACTTGTGCGATGACGTAACAACTTCCTAGACTTCTAATAAGCGTCCACGAGCGTGCACACCCTACCAGTTAATTCGCCGACGCCTACGTCGTCATCGATGCATGTACGCGAGACGAGACAGATGCGACGAGAGGCATCTGCGTTCGAAATCACTTCAAGAAGATTTTACAGTCAAACGAATCAAGTGTATATTATATGAATTCGAGTACAGGTTTTTCAAATAATGATGGGGAGAATATTGCAAAAATAGTTCAAAGTGGCCCAACGACACCTTTTCTAAATCGCGATAAACGATTTTTCTTTTTTTCTTTTAAAAAAAATATGAGATTTATTCATCTTTCCGTTTCTAACGTATACAAATATCCTCTAAATATGTCCTGACATGTTTGACGTGTAGGAAAAAGAATATTTTTCGCGTTTATCACTTCTTGAAGAATTTTTAAATGATTCGAATAAAGGGTATCGAATCACGTTCGACATTGGCATCGTTAACGATCGGCTAGAAGTGGTATGGATCGAAACACTGATGAAGACCACAACGTCGATCATAGAGTAATGAAGTATATGGTAATTGAACGCGGCGCGATTACCGTCTAACCGCCTTCACCTACGACCCTACGCGTTCTCGTAGGGGGGTCAGCGACTTCATCAACTTTCTTCGTCGGCGAACATCTTGTCGAGAACTTGGCAGGCCAAATAGATTACGGCTTGTTAAGGGACGTGTGCGCTCCGTGCTAATAATAATAATCGAGCATTTTCTCCTTGCATTTTAGCGCATATTAACGTTCGCACGCGGACCATTTCGCTCGTAACACGCGGGGTTATATATTTAAATATGTATATCTATGTGTGTACATTTTTTTGATGTATGTTGTGAGTATAGGATGTATATCGGCCGTCGCATTTTAGCGATAGCGAGTAATTATCGGCGGGGAGGCTCGTTCAGGACAAGGCCAACGATATACTTATTAAGGCATTCGTAAATGAGCTATGGTATTCGGAATTCACGAATCGGATAGTCTGATCTTGAGTATGACCAAAGGAACCTTACCGCCTCGATCAGTCCCGCCGGCTGTAACTGTATATTAGAGAATAAATTGGACAAGGAATCGCCAACAAGATCGAATCTTGCCAAGTAGATCCTTACATGCGTCGCGCGCGTACAATATGTCAGTGAAATATTGCAAATACCTGAATAAATGTTGGCGAGGGCATTGCCACAAAAATACCGGAGTCTTGCGATTGCCGACGCTAGAAGAATGTATGTGTGAATGGCGGATAATAATTATCTTATAAAGTTATAATAAACCTCATCACTTAGCTGATTACTGATTACCGATATGTCCACGATTCTTTGCAACAAGACGAAAAAATAACGATAAATAAACGCGAAATAAACGTCTTGCTCAGAAGATCACGATCGCGCGATGTGAATTCTCTATTAAAATTATATATGGAATGAGAAATGATTATCATTTATTGTTATTATACGCAACGGCAAAGTTGTAGTACACTACATTAATCTATATAATATTGTATATATCTCAAAATTATAAAGAATAGAATAGAAATTATAAATAATTGGTTTTTCAATGATGCTTGGATTTAAATATATTCTTTTGTACTAAATTTTTCAAATCTAGTTAAAGTCATTTGTAAAATCTTTGAATGTTCGATAAAATTGTCCAGACAAATCTTTGATTACGCAGCAACGTCGCGTTTTAAATTATCATTATTTGATGCGCCAAGTAATCGGTACACGCATGTATCTCTGTGCGTATCACGTACGCGTCGTACGCTAAGAACTTGCGCCGAGCCATATTTAAATCGATTACACAGTAATTAAAGTTAATTAACTTGTTTGTAAGCGATGGCAAACATGTTGGCATTAAATATTAATTATCGATCTTTTGCGTCTGATGAAAGTAAAAATCCATGAGAAAAATTTTTTTGAAAGCTGCGTATAAGTTTGCGATTATGGTCAATAAAAATTCATATTGATAGCATCAATTTACGAGGTAAGAAAGAAGCGCTTTATAATTTATAGAAATAAATTTCAAGGATATACTCTTTAAATTCATTGTACGATCATCGTAATATGATGACGTATGATGGTCTTTGCACGAAAATGTTTGCCTATCAATCATTTAGCAAGGATTTGATTTCGTTTAGTTGTGCATTTCACTTCCGACGCGTGTTCTCGCGTGTTTCTAGCAAAACTGTGATCCGTTATAATAGCGATGCCAGCATGTTAAAGCGCGGAGCCAAGCGCTCTGGCAAAAACTCCGATTGATTACATCCGAGGATACTGCGAGAAATATCCCATTCCTCCCGGTTCATTTCTCGTATTCCCATCATCTTTTTCTCGTCACGATGTACATCGGACTGTAGGCGCGAGTGTATCTGTACAGGATGTCCCACAACAAATGTCTCATCCTCTTTTCTCTTATTCTTATAAACTGTGTTTGAAATATACTATAAATGAACACTTTAACTTTTTCCTTCCAGTTGTTATTTCTCGAACTTGAATATCTCGCGAAGAAATTTTAAAGATAAAATCTATTTTAAAATAAAGATATTATTGTATGTACAATTTGCAATTTTATAATTTTATAATTTTTTTCGAAATCTTTTTAAGTTTCTCTTACGATAGTATATTTAATTAAAAAATTATTATATTATTCCAATTAGGCCACAGGCTTTCTCTTACTAAATTTACGGTACAACGATTTTGGGACATCCTGTATATTACTGGATCTTACCCATCTACAACCACTCCCAGTAAGAACGTCGGGACTGTGCCTAATCGAAAAAGTTAATTGCCGGTTCGCCGAGAAGAGACTTAAACTTCGCCGAACGGCGATATTTAATAATGTTTCCTTGGCGCGCGCGCGCGCGCACCCGCACAGAACGCCCCATACATCCATTTTCGAGTTATGCGAGATCTCGGTTTGAGATTTTAACGGTCGATAATTTTTGAAAGTTATCGCGATGTCGAGACTTCGAAAATCGACCGACAGAGACAATAATAGATTCGCAAACATCAAAAAAAAAAGATTACGAAATCAAGTTCCGATTGAAGTGATAAATTGCGCAAAATAAACCGCCGATTATCCTTTACCGAATAATCAGATACTTTCAACAGGGCAATAAATTTACTTTTTTTTTTTTTTTTTTTTTTTTTAACAGCATGTGCGATACCATGATAACTTTGCCTTAAGCAATTTTAAACTCTGGCCATTCTCGTTGTCCTTTTCTAAAATATTATCCAATTTATTATATAGACAGAGAAGAAAACATAATTAATCGGTGGATTAATAAAGGAATGTTAATTGTTAAGCATTGCCGAGGAAAATAATTTTAAATATTTTTAATTCTTGAATCTATTCGACTTTAAAAAAAAAAGCATGTCAAATTAATATTATAAAATTAAATAAAAATTATACACACACTTAACGTTTGAAATGTCAAATGCGTTGCTCAGTCTTATGACAAGCTTTTATATAAAGTAATGCATAGCGTAGCGTTGAGGTAACCAATCAGCATTACGGAAAAGTGGTAACAATACTTGCGCGAGTATCGATTTAACATATCTTTTTAAAAGTGGATATCTCGATGAGAACTGCTCACGGCGTATTATTAAAATACAATATATTATATGTTTAGGTTTGGTATATATAAAATATTATACACAAAAAATGCACTATTCAGCTTTTATAAACAATAATAGACAAAAATTTGTCTGCTCGTTGCACTAACAAAACTTGTTTCTTCCAATCAACACCCCTCCCACCCACCCCCCCTTCCCGCCACCTACGAAAAGGATCACGATTATATTGACGCAGCGCACGTTAATTGATAAACGAATCAGATTTATCGCGAGTTGACACGCATCTTAAAATAATATACGGCTCGTCGGAAAAAAAAACCAGAGTGCAGATAATATAAATATTCGGGCGCGAAGCCGACCAGGTTGCATCGCACTGGCCGAATACCGGTGATTAAAAGAGGCACGCGGCAGGTGGCGATTATTATCGCCGATCCTTATCATACCGACGTCTTTCAAGGGGCCGCGATTAATCGCCATTACGCGATATTACACGCTCGCGAAACGAGACGCGCCATTGATCGCGAAATTTGTGGATGTCAGCCGTCCGGATCGGCGCGCATAATAAACGCCCGGGCGCGTTCACGCGCAAGGCCGACCGTCGCCGTCGCCCGTTAGGCTCGTTCGCACCTCGGGGGTATGTCCGGTTCGGATGAAATTGGCGCTATACATCATTCGCCCAAAGGCATAATCAAGCCGCAGCGCGGCCGTAGCCGTGCTCGAAGCATTTACCTCCGACGCATTTACTTACGCGTCCCCGCGATCTAATTGCCCCTTCTCTCTGCGTTATGCAAATCCGCACTCTGGCGCTCATCATACTTCATACTCCGTCGGAAACAGATGAGCACGAGCCATGACTTATTATCATTCACGATGTGTTTCTTAGAAAAAAGCTAGAAGCTTAAATGCCAGATGTTTTTATACGATACCGCATAAATTCGATTAACACATTCGCGACACATTTATATCTTTTTAACATTTAGCATCTTTATTTTGAAAAGATCAATTTTGCACATAAGTCGTTTTTATACAATTGTAAGTACTTTACTAGTTTGTCGATAAACTTTCGAGTATTTTTTTTTTTTTTTTGTACATTATTTTGTGATTTGGATTCTTGTCCCTAAGAAATAGCTATGTTGCAAGAATACATAATAATTAATTTCATCACTTCGGTTTGAATAACGATTTTCACGGATAGATCAATGCGTGAGTCGGTTTCGCGCGAGATACGGCCGCGTGGCAGGTTCGAAGGACGAGTAGGTGCCACGATCACGGTAGGACATAAATTCAGTTTCGTTCCGGGGAGGCGCGCACAGAACGATATAACATCGCCTCTCTCTCCTCTGCCACTTGGACTTGGCTCTTTCTTTTCTCGTTTTCTCGTATATTTTCAACTGCTAGCGCGCGAGAAGATAGCAGTCGCGCCGAGCATACCGGGTTGAGATACCCCGTTCGCTAGACTGCAACTCAATAAGTTCGTATCTGAGAAAGAGAGAAGCATCGGAAGAGGCTTTTTTTTTTTTTAGATCGGCAGGGCTCATAAAGCCACCCACGGCGAACAATATTTTAGCACGGTAGCAATGCGCGAAACCGGCTCCGGATCGGCCGCGTGAGAAAGATCGCGGGAAGGAGTTGGCAGGAGAGAGATCCGGTGGGCCTGAACGAGACTAGACCCGGAGCGACGGAGCAAGGAATCGCCGACCGCCTCCAATTATCAGATTGACTGGCCGGCCGAGTTATACGCCGATGCGTGTACGCATTCCCAAATATCTCCCGGACTCTCGCTCTCGTTTCTACCGTTCCTCACGCTCTTATCCTTGTCTTTTGCCTGCGCGCCGTGACAGCCAGCTACGCCGGCCTGGTATCGCGCGCCTGTATACAGGCGTGTACAGGGGTTGATTTCATGTTCGCCGAACTAGTCACTAGTAACTTATGCCGCTTGATATATAGCTATTGTCCCACAACATGCGATACAACTCGCTCCGTCGCCGTTCGCGCGTCGTTCCCGGCGAGCGTATAATATACATACGTATATACGCGTTGCGCTCCCTGCCTTCAGCCAGTAGTGGATTTACAGCTTCTAGAGCCCTAAGCGGTATTATACAATATTTAGAACTTCCCATCTTATAAGGATCTTATAAGAATCTTGAAAATAAAACAACTCGTATTACACCCATTAATCTACAAAATTATTATTCGCCGCGACTGTGTTTATTAATAGCGCAGACTTTTGGAAAATAGAATTTCCAGAATGGTTTATCGTTCAATGCCTCCAAGTGAAATCGAGACCCTCTAAACAATCGTTTAGAACGACTTATCGTTAAATCCGTTACCGCTCTCAATCCCATCGCACCACGCTATGCCAGACACTCCGGCCTCTAACCGATCATTCGTGGGCAGAGATTCCGTGTCGGGACAATAAATCACGCATCGGTACAGTACTCGGCGTTTCGCTATTCGCCATATACTGATATAGGATCGACAAATGACCGGGTGCATTGCGCTCCCCAGCAATCCGGAGCTCGCATAATGTATCACCGATCGCGTGGCGAAGCGCACGACGCGACGTAACGTCACTCGCATTCCACGTAAGTGAGTCGTCGAAAAACGATCAAGGACGGGCATTCGACATTTCTGCAATAGCGATACATTTATGCAATACGAGATTAAGACATCTTTACGTTAACTACCATAAAATATTAAGCTTAATTTTGATGATCTTTCATTGTAGATTTCAATTAAATTAAAGATACATGTGTATATTTTGCTACAACTTTCGATATAAAATCTCGATATTGGTTTATTTTCGAGCTTACGACCGCGAAGAACGTAATCGGAAATATAAAATGATAATTATCATATTATTGTACTTTATTCCATAAATGCATTATTCCATAAATACAAATAATACGATAATAATACTTTGAGAAAACGCGCAGGTTTTACGTATGATATCTTCTCATAGTCGAGATTATGTTCGTATTGTATAGAGACAGGTCGGGTTCTAGGATTAATATTTTTCGTTATGTGGAGAGAAAGACGCTTATATCCGTTTGAATACCGCGATCATAATACAAATAAGTAACCATCTTTTAATATTTAATATTCCGCGAGCGCGCATATCTCGGTAGACGTAACACAAAGATCCTAGTACGCTCGTAACACAATGCGGACAAATGACGACGAGATTGCGCGAGACCGCGATATACCGAGCCATCGTGTATCAGCTCGATTGTATCTAGCAGGTTGCTATATCTGGTGGATAGGAGCGAATCTCGGGGCTGGTCCGCCTGCGGAATGCTCTTAACGAGTTCTTCGGGGAGATCTGCGGATCTGTTCTTAGACGGCGGCTACCGTTTGCAGGATCACGAATGGATTAGCGTGATTTAAATCGACAAATAGTGGTAGCCTTACGGAATCGTTAAGCCATTTAGTATCGCCGTGTGGTTCTGCACCCTTTCTCTCTATCTCTCCCTCGATTGTATCTTCTTCTCTCTTTCTCTCTTCCTGCCGCTCGCTTTATCTCGCTAAAGCGCATATCCAATCATCGGCGTTCTACCACTTGTATAGATAATTAGTCGGAGTGGCTTTCGGTATTGCGGGCAGATTAACTTGATTTACTATCTAGGCTGGCCCGAAGGTCGCGCCGCTTAATCACTCGCCCTCGGCACAATCGTTAACCACCTGTTGGTCCGCGAGCGAGCGTAATAAGTGCACTTTGTGCACCGGGCTCATCAGATTACCCTGCGCTATTAAATATAAGCGCAGGAGTGAACTCTCAGTCATGATTCCTCGGGATTTTAAAGCGCGGCTTCTGGTAGAAAACTTGCATTCGAGCGCTTTGGCAAGCTCGCGCGGTATTTTGTAATTTGCCAAGATACTTGCTGTCATGACTTTGAGCAGTGGCTACTCCGCGACAAGTTATAATTTATCTTATTGTTATATAATCGCGTTTCTTTATAAAATATTATTCAATTTTGCAATATTTAAAAATACAGATGGATTTATAGCACGGAATGATATGTCTCTGACATTGTATACATAAATTGCTATTACTATACAATAAAATGCGAAATGTAATTTTCTAAAAAATATATTAAAAAAAAAAAAAAAAAATTTTAATTATTAGTAAAAGGTTACATTACATATATTACAATACATATATTACATATATTATTGCGCAAATTTGTAAATAAAAGCATATAGAGATTAACAAGATTGATAAAAACATATTTAGATTTAGCGAGTTATATATAGCAAATTTTATAAGAAATTATTTAGACGTGTCATACTATAGCAAGATGGACAACATTGTTTTTAAAATATACATACTTGAATCACATTCGCGTCCAGTAGTTCGATGACCTGGGTTTTTCAAGATCAGCCCAAACTCATTTGAATATATTGAGCCGCGCAAAAACCAGTTGGACCAAGTCGGAGATAGGTTGTTCACCCGTTGACGTTTGACAAGTAAATAATAAGACACTCACGATGAACTTTCTTCACATTCCTAGCACGTTTAACTGACTGTTCTCGCATTGCCTTCCTAAAACTTAATGTTAATGTTAATATAATATATCAAACAGAAAATTTATACATGGATATTTGTGCAAATGCACGCTTGTGTGTGAACCTCTTTAATCTTCAACTGGATGATATTCATCCCTCAAGCACATGTGGACCACATGTTGCTTATCGTACGCCCCGTAAGAGTATATTTGTCAGGATCGCAGTTCACCCGTCTACTCTATGTAAATCTTAAAATGTAAATCGTTTCCGCACTAAAAGACAGATAAACATTCGGGATTCGGGAAAGAGTAACGACCGCGATACAATGATGAAATTCTCTTTCTCTTTTTCCTCCTTTTTTTTTTTTTTTTTTTTTTTTTTTTTTTTTTTTTTTTTTTTTTTCCTTAGAAATTCTTATCAGCCTTGAATAAATGCTCCGCAACGCTTCTACCACGCATGTCAGATGCGTAAAAATTAAAAATCTTTCTCATAGATTCTCTCAATCGAGCATTGCGAACGCGTTACACGCACATAATTGTTTTAGCTGTTGAAAATAGTGATAATTCATCGTCAATCGTAAAGAACAATCGTCATGAAAAAAATAATTGATCCTTTTTATTTAATTGATTTAAAATCTTTCAATATTTATTATTTTTATATTTTTATATTTCTCCAAATTTCAAAATTTTTAAAATTAAAAAAATTATTTACATCATCGTCATCACTGTCATGCTTAACAGCAAAAATAATTTTAAATTAATATATCCTGCGAGATTTTATTTGTGTAGTGATTATAAATCTCAAAGTTCATGTAGTTTACATTTAAGTGAAAAATAACAATGAATACGTTTATATCGGCGATTGACCGCAAAGTCATCGGAGCGTGAAAATTGCGAAAGTCGAGTCACATATGTGTGTGACGCATCGACTCTGTACAGACTTGTACGAATTTATTGACTCGTCTTGCCATATCAACGCGTAAATCTACCGACGATTTAAATTCGCGCGGCATATATTGTAGAACTACGGCGTAGCTGTAGTCAATTCAATCAAATGATCGGAGGCGTCGATATACTGGTCGCGAACGTACGAAAAATTTTTACCTTGTGAGTTGCACAAGGTGTCGATAACGTGTCTGCGAGACAATAACTTGTGACAGGAAAGAATTTGAATGCGCCGCGAATAAGGCGGCTTCGATAACACAAACGCGAACAATAGCGAAAATGTGTGCAATATCGATCATGTTCCCATAATGTTTCTAAATTTTACATGTGTATGTATGTGCGAAATGTGAAAACATTTTCTTATATGCTTACTAATGTCATTTAAATTAAGAATTTTTTTATCATCATCAGTAAAAGATCAAAAATTTTAAGAAATACGCGATGCAGCACTGACAAAGAAAGAAATGCGAGCAGAGAGAAACGCGGCTGTCGATAAATATTACACGGTCATCGGGTTATCGAGCACGCGGATTGCGATGAGCAGGACGATAGGCATTTCTCGGGGTCTTTTTTTTATTCGTTTCCTCTCCGCCTCCGCGCGAAGGCCGCGCGGCGAAACGTCGAGGGGCTCGGAATACCTTTCGACGATTATTATCGCGGCCTGTGTCATGTATCATGTCGTACTACAAGCCGCGATAGTAGCGTATATATACATATGCATACGTATACACATGGGATCTCTCTCGCGGTGCTACCTCTTCACCGAGAAAGAGAGACGACGGTCCCTTGGCCGACACGAGGGACCTGTCCTTGCATAAGTCCGCGCTTCGACCGCGCTGAGCATTATCGACGTCGGAATAAAAGCAAATCGAGGGAACAGGCCAGGCCATTTGCTATTCGCCGCCGAGAGAGAAAGCTTCATAAATCTCCGCGCGCGAATGACGTGGTCCCAAGAGCTGGAGGCCTTATGTCATCTGATTCTTGCTTGCTGTGGGAGGACACGGCCGAAAATTGCGACCTAAAAACGTCTTTACAATCGTGAAAATCTTCTTAACTCACTTTCACGCCGCATAATCACAAGTATTGCGATAAAAAAAGCTTTCGGTATATGGTATATTTTATAAATTATAAACTTAGAATTGGTTTAAAATTTAATACAGTTTTAAGATGAAAGTTAGTTCAATTTGGCACAGATAATAGCTTCTTTCTTTATTTATTACATAAACTATTACCGTAATACAATGCGTTGTCTGCGTGGAAATTTCTAAAGATCCGTAAAATTATCTCCTTTCAAGCTTCACACGAGTTACCTACCGGAATAACACAATTTCACGATCGTATTTAGCCTTCTTGCGCAAGACGGAATTTCGTGCATGCAAGATCTTGCGATCTTGTGTTTTACAAAAGGTTCCGGTAAGTTAATCTTTTATTACAAGGCCGCCGATTGCTCGGCCTTTTTCTCCTCGCGTGAGCATGAACATCGTCACAATCGTGATCATTGCATCGATGCGTGAATTAGCCAAGCCGTTTCGTAAACAAAGTCAATTTATCGTGGAAGAACCATTCCGCCGAGGTCCGACCTCGCCCAATGTCCGACAGACTTAGGAGAGCATCAAGCATCAAGCATCTTGAAAAGCCGATCGTCAATCGATCGAGATTACACGTTTCATACTTGACTACCGATTCTTTTGGATTAGAGAATTAATTTCGCGTGTATGAACGGCGAACACAAAAGGAGGCAACAAAAGTGAAACTCGTGCCGAAAGAGAGAAAGAGGACACATCGTCCTCGATGTCGCCCGACCTAATCCCTCACAAGATACATTCTATGCACGCATAATTAACGATAATCATTGAAATTATATATGTATAAGACATCATTTTCACTCATACACCCGCACAACATCCGCTACAAAAATATCAAGTCTTTCTATAAATCTTTGCAAGAATAAATAGAAAATAATTATTTATTATGCCTTAGAAGCTTAAAATTTTCTGACAATAAGACTATCGTAAATATTAAAGACAACAATGCACGTTATATTTAATTGTAAGAATAATAATTATAAAGCTTTCGCTAAAAAAGTATAATAGGTTTCAAATTTATCACAAATTCAGAAAATTGCGAGAATATTCAGTAATTTGAAAGTATTTAGTACAGTAATACATTTATTTTTTCATCAATGATCTTCTCTCCTTGTAATCTCTTTATATTTATAATCTTCCCCCCCCCCCCCCCCCACGCCTTTTCTGTGGATGATAGTATATAACTGCTCGCCATACATCATCATTGATATCTCTTATCGCGCTTTATCGACGAAAAACGGCAAACGTCCGCTTGAGAACGAGAGACTCTCTTTTCCCGGTTCGACTTGAGGAAGAAGAATTGCGTCTTCTTGCCGTCTGTAATTTCGCGATCCTCATCTGGGACTACAATGTTTGTTCGTTGCGAGACGTACTTTGTCGCTCGCACGGAGCGTTCGCATTCACACGACGCCCGTTCGGATTCCCATATCAAGATATTCATCTTTCCCTCCAAGAGGATTTTGCCATCGAAGGCGACGTCATTATACCGGCCGCCGTTGCCATAATTCCATGGGATTCGCGTTACGAAATGCCACCGGGTATACACCGTCTTAAGGCTTTCCGTTCCGTTCGTGCGACACGGGTGTACGAAATTCGGTTGCTTTCGCAAGATGCATCACCCATTCTCGACGGTTAACACTAGATGGTTAGTACTAGTCGCAATATTTTGTTTGTGATTTGATAAACTAAAATTAGAAAAATAGAGAAATTAGATAAAAAAAAAAAAAAAAAAAAATTAGGAAGATAATATTTCGAATTATAAAACGAAGTGTATATACACAGTAAGAAATAACATACATATCATATAATTGCTACGTCATAATGTTCAGTGATTGCACATCTTTCCCGCTGAATAAAAATTATTCAATGTTATCCTAAAACATCACCAATTAAAAAAAATATAGAATACATATTACCTTTTCAATCTTCAAGTACATAGAATATCAATTCAAGCACTGTATGCGCATCCTGACTATTTTGTGCAGCTTTATGTAAAACTTGAATTAATTCATTATCTAAGCTCTTCATATAGATAGGCGGCAATTTTATACCCTCGCTTCCAGCTTCATAGCCCACCTATATACAATAGAAATTAAATTTCATAACACATTGAAATAACTTATAATAATATAGCTGTAACTCCAGTGTTATATGTGTGCTTTGTGTGATGTGTATGTGTAGTATCCTGAAATTCGAAGATAATAGGATAACAGATAATAGCACAAAAATTTGTGAAAAATATAGTAAAGAAAGAATATGCTCATAATTAAATAATTTTTTATAAAAGAACTTAAAATATGATCATGAACGTTGGTTAAAAAAATTTAGCGACCATGTGCCAATGGCGGCACAATCTTTTATTTAGTATTCGCGAAGTGTCTGCCAACTTTTAATACTATAGGCGCGTTTCACAGATAGATGACTTTTTAAACAACGCTCATAATTAGCCAAAGATTTTAAACTTTAATATTTAAAAAACTATATTTTTGCGATAAAAAGTAGCATGCACTTTTCATTACTTAATTTTTCACAAACTTTTATGTTGCAATTTTATTATTCTTGATTTTCGATATATTCTGTGTATTTGCGGGTGCGTGTGCGTGTACGCATGTGTATGTGTACAGTGTTCATTAATTCACGCTCTCTAAATACAATACATAGCAATATACCTTGACCAAAAATAAGCCGAAAAGTCCTGAACTATTTTTTTCTGCGATGCTTAACAAAGAACCCAGCAAACACAGAATATAACTACTATATATATATATATAACATGGGAATAACTGCTATGTAACACATGAGAGTAACACATAATGTAACAATTGTTATACCTAATTTACATTAGGATTATATAACTGTCTTTTATTTATGCAATATAACACCAGAATATAACTGCTATGTAACATATGTAATGTAACAGCCCAAGTAGCAGAGTAACGTCAAAAGATGACATAATGACGTCTATTTTTGATCTATGCATGATGTCGGCGATTAATAATGTTTCATGTAACGATCACGTTATATTATCACTCGTTACATTCCGTTTCATTATGGCAATGTTACAGTTATATATCTGTGTTTGCTGGATAAACTATAAGAAACAGGAAATACATTTACGTTGTCTGAATGAATAGTTGCTCGCACTCCAAGCTTTGTTAAACCTGCTGTCGCTAGAAGATCCAACAGTTTAACCAATGCCGCACATGTTGCTTTTGCTATATTTCCAGATAGTTTATTTATATCCACAGGATCATTCACGCCATTCGAATGATCATCCGACTTTTAAAATAATGTTATTTTAGTAATTATCTGATTTATATACGTATATAATAATGATATTCTTTATGTTATTGATACATACTTTTATAATAAATACTTCTGTCCAGCGTATAAATCGGGTTACACCTTTATAATCGGTGCCATTATGTACTCTAATAGATGGTATACCGTCCATTAATTGTCCATCAATGGGACTTTTGACTCTGGCAATAAAAAATCATTATATGTTATTTATTAATTAAGGAAACAAAAAGTTCACAATATAAGGCAATATAAAAGATACATTAATATACATCCACATGTGTATACATACAAATATACATACAGACAGCATTTGTTATATGGAGGGAGGGAAAAAAAAAAAAAAAAAAAAAAAAAAAAAAAAAAAAAAAAAAAAAACAACACTTTAATTGAAGAAGAAAAAAATTGACTATAAAATTCGTACGCAATTATTTCATACAATGATAAGATTTATCGAGATAATTTACCCCAAGTTAAACAGCACATCGTTATCGACCCATTTTATATTCACAGTCTCATCCGGTTCCGGTGCTCCCTGACGTCCGCAACCAATTGAAAAATCTTGCATATTTTTAAGAGCAGCTTTCAACGCTTCCATTTTTTCTGGCATTATTTCTACCATTAACCCATCCTCTACAATACTGGACTTGGCGGAAAGTCCCATTGATGATTTCAGAGCACCATTGATGACAATAAAACTAGCACCGGTTACTGCATAATGAAAAAATATATAAACAATGTTCTTTATATGTGTTAAAAATACTTGTAGAATTGAGAGTATTAAGTAATATTTAGTAATATTAAATAGAGTAGAAAATACTGAGTAAACATGAGTCAAAAAATCAACTTTATCTAAATCAAAAGCGATTTTCAATTTTAATAAAGCAAATTATTTATTTGCTTTTATTTATCACATAGATTCGAACGCCACCCGTCGTACCAGTCACATCATTCAATACAGTGCGTTGTCTTGATTCAATTTCTTCTGAATTTACTGACAATGAATGTTATTTATGTTCTAACAAATTGATCAGCTCTTCTACAAAGTTATAGTTACAATTTCTATAATAACATCGGTAATAGACTCAGAGTGCAAGCAATACAATATGGAGAAACTGGCAAATAAGAATCACGGCGTGGTCATTGGTGCGGAAACTTTTCGTTGTTAATGAATTTTAGTAATGAAATTGTTTGACTCCAAGATTATGTTCAAAAAAAAAATTTACTTCCTGGTCTTTTCAAGCGTTTCCGATTAATTTCGATCCAGAACGTTCCAAAACTGAGAGAAAGCGTTCGTGTTTCCTTCATTCGTGTAAAATTCTCATCTACATTTTGCATGAGTGAATGACGAGGAATTAAATGGCAGAAAAAGAAAAGTGCAAGTTTAAATTACATTTATGTCTGAAGTTTTTAATTGTAACGAAATGGATAATATAAATCCCATTAATATTTGAATTTAACTTTTTTTTCTTTTAATTATATTCAGCATGTTCCAAAACTGAATAATTCTCGTTTTCCTCATGCACTTTAGCTGCTTTACCCTCGTTTACTCCTTTCGTTTCCTCTAAGAACAGTTTCAGAACGTAACCCAGAATTTCGAATTTTTTCAAAAATTCTACATTTGACAAATATTCCGAATTTGCTAATGTAAACCTTGTAATATCATTTATTAATATAAAAATTTAACAGATTTAAATCGGGGATTAAAGCAGCCAAACAAAACATTTAGATAATATTTTATTATAAGGCGTGCAGAATTGAAAGCAGCTAATTTTTCATAAAGATCCAAGTGAGAATATGTAAAATAATTCTGTTTTCACATCGCTTGCAAATAAAATAGGATAATAGGATAATAAATAAAAATAGGAAGATCATTACCTTAGTAAATATCAGATATCGCTTTTAACTTTAACAGAATTGATTTTTCTATCTATGTTCATTGAACATCCTTTACTTGATTTAGTAAGTATTGTACTATCTACCTTATAAATTCCTGTTGATTTTTTTTTAAACATCCTACATATCACCAGAAATTTTGTATATGACCTCACCTGTTCTCGGTTTGTTGTGAATATTTATCGCTTGCGTTTGATAATTGCTTTCGTCGCCAGTATTTGTTTGTATACAAACCAAATGTGAATCAGCGGCTATACTAAAATTTGAAGCATAAGCCAATACATGATCATTCGAGTTATAAAGTCCTTTTATAACTTGGTCATATCGATTTCTAGGAAGCATAACGTCCGTCGTTCGATTCTTGAGATGAATTGTTAAACCTCTTACTCCTGGTAAAGTATATCCAAAATTTCTAAAATCCGCTAATACTTTCATGACGGTATGCCCAATCTCGAAGTATAACGCGTCCCGGAAACGAACAGACACCAATGGGCAAGGATAATAACGATATTCCGCACCAAGACGTAAAAGAAGTCTTAATGGAAATACTTTAGCCCATGGAGTTTCCCACCTAAAATAAACAAGAAATATAAATAAAATTATTATGATCAGACAAACAGAATCATATAATTAAAACAAACTGCAAGATTGATTATAATTTTGTTTATGACAAAACATTCAATCATATTCGCTAATTAAAAAGTATATTATACATACACCGTATCTTTCTCTCTTTCTAAATTAAAATATTAACTTTTTATATATTTAATTGTAAAAAATGTTAATAATATTAAATATAATTTAGTAACATATTTTAATATTATAATATCTAATATAATCTTACAAATAAATTGTAACATAAAGAAAGTACTAACAATTTTTTTGTGATATCACATAATACATAAAGATTTATTATATATGTAGATAAAAAAAAAAAAAAAAAAAAAAAAAAAAATATATATATATATATATTATTGTTCACATAAATAAATATTTATATTTTATTATTATTTACGATTATTAAATTTTCTCATAATATACCATAAACTGTAATTTTATTTGGTTTCAAATTTAAAACAACAAAATAGCTAAAATAGATACAGCTAATTATATAACAAATATAAATATACAGGGTGACCAGTAATGACCGCTCACTAAGTACATAGCGTTATTCCTTACCAAAAACTGAGACGAAAAGTCCTGAGTAATTTTTTTTATAACGCTTAATAAAGAAGTTATTATTGAGTAAAGTCGGGCCAATCAACGCCGACCTTTAACTAGGCGCAATGAGTCGCGCTCCTAGTAGTATGCATGAGCACTCCGCTGCTAGCATAGAATATTCTTCTATGCATCATAATAATAGAAATAATCTTTTCTTGCAGTATTTTTACAGAGTGGACAAAATATAGCGTGACGAGTTTTTATCTCCAAAAATATTGTTTCTAGAGAAATATTTCATATAAATGTTGCAGTATTTCAAGGGGAACATAAGTCAATATTATAGGAATGTTTGTAGGTGACGACTTTCAAGGTTATTTCAAGGTCAATTTTTTTTTTTTTAATAGAAACTGATTTTTTATCGCATATATTCTTATATAGTCCTTCTTGAGATCTTTTCAAAACACTATAACAAAGTACTTTTTCATTAAGTATTTTTTGAGCTATTTTATATTTTATATGAATATGATTTTTAGTACAAGAAAAATTTATTTCTATTATTACGATGCGTAAAAATATTGCACGCTAGCGGCATGCACGAAGGAAAAATGTTTGCCGCGCCGCCATAGCGGCGGAGCGCTCATGCACACTACCAGGCGCGCGGCTCACCGACGTGCATCCGGCTAAAGATCGGCCCTAATTGGCCAGACTTTACTCAATAATAACTTTTTTATTAAACGTTAAAAAAAAAAAAAAAAAAAAGGCTCAGGACTTTTCATCTCAGTTTTTGGTAAGGAATAACGCTATGTACTTAGTGGGCGATCATTATTGGTCACCCTGTGTAACATAAATAATTAAATAAATATATAAACCATACATATAATAAAAGTAATAATGTGATAAATACGTAAAAAGGAGAAATTATACAATAATTTATATAAATCGATTTACATTAATGAAATACTTAAAGAGTTAAAAGATGGAAGAAAAAATTGAACAGATTTATTACATATCAATACTTGATTGTATGCATGCGTGCACGCATGCGTGCACGAATGCGTGTTTGCATGTGTTCTCGGTTTAAATATTGACATTAATTATATATTATTATCCCAAAACTAAAATTTTTATATATAAAAATACTACGTATGTATGTATTTACAACATGAACAGATTCATATATCTGACAAAATAAAAATATGCGCTGTGTATGTTAGTAATATTTTATTATTTTTACCTATGAATCAAGAGTCCAATTAGGAAAGGTGCAGGTGGTAAAATAATTTTTTGTAAACATTGTAATGTTTGACGAATAAAAAGAAATCCCGAATGCTCGCGTGAACCCAACAGGTTACTACCTTGATATACCGAAAATCCGAGTTCCGTTATTGTATTACCTATGACAGCAAAGATAATTCATTGCAATGTAGAATGCAAATAGTATTAAGTTATTATTGAGATATTAGATACATTTATATATTAGATGTAAAGATATATACGATATATTAAGTTACCTTTAATAGCTTCGAGATATAGTTGATTGATATATACGAGAACATCCCTTGGAATTCGCGTTTCATCCGGTAAAATCTCGATTAATAAAATAATTTCGTCTTGGCCAACGCAAGCAAGACCTCTTGATGTCAGATTCCAGCAGACTTTGTTTACACAGCAGTTTACTAAAAATAGCGTTTTTAAAATCTCCTACTACAATAAAGCAAATGAGAATATTGTTTAAAAATATCCTTTTACTTACAATTAATTATTTTCACATACGCATACAGATTCCGATTAATCGCGAACATTACCGGTGATTCGCATTCATTTTTTAGCGTCTTATAAAGTACACTTTCATCCATAGGTGGATGATACGTAATTTCTGTTTTAGTAAAAAAAGAAAAGAAAACAATATTAATATATATATATATATATGTATATATATATTATTGTGATTGGAAATTCTTCATACAATATAGCATCCTTACGGCCTTTGTGTATAGTGACGTTCGGGGGCAATAAATTAGGATCATGCGGTATATAACTGTTAGTCGTATTGTCTAGAAGAGGATGACTCTGTTTCCTCGTGGCGGTGTCTGTCAACGTGGATTCCGACGCAAAAATCCGTTTAATTCCTTGTTTACGATACGATGGCTTCGGGTCCCAACACGTGTCTAGCTCTGTCAGGTCACAGCCAGGCCTTATTCCTGTGTTTTAGTTATAGGTGCGTAAAAATAAAACAAACAGGAAAGATTGGGACTGACAACGTGACGACACGTTCCAAAGAGGCAGAGATAAATAGCTAATAACTTTTGTATCGGATGTATTGGATGAAGGAATAACAAACGAAACAAAACTCAAAATATAATATAACAGGAAAAGTGCTATATATGATTTATAAAATAATTGTATATAGAAATAACAAATTTTACATATATTCACATCCACAACTTCACACACCTCCATCCCACACGCAGTGCGCGCGCGCGCGTGTGCATGTGTGTAATACCTAATTACCACATTATAAGACATGAAAATTACTATATGTTCATAAATTTATAATTTTGGCCAATATACAAGGTGGAGCATTTATATTGAGACACCTAAATATCTAAAAAATAAAGCAAGATAGAAAGAAATGTTTCAGATAAAAGTTGTTCGATTCTAAGGGGATTATAAGATGGTGCCATTAGTTTTACCTTGGGTAGAGGCGCTTCGGAGATTTCAATGTCAATCTTGTTTTATTTTCTTTACACCAATTGATGTCTCTCATTTTTTGAGTTTTAAATATTAAGATAACATTATTGCAAAATAAATAATTTTATGAGATGTTTCATAATTTATGTAAAATTATGTCAAAGTAAAGTAATAAAATAAAGTATAAAATATCTCATAAACTATTAAACTTTTGGCCATCATACCTCTATAACTTTTTATGCGGAATATTGCAAGGAATTGATTTATGTAAAAAAATTGGAGTGTTTCCACTTAAAAAAACAAGATTGACATTGAAATGTCCGAAGCGCCTCCACCGAAAGTCAAACTAATGGCACTATTTTATGAGCCCCTTAAAACCGAACAACTTTTATCTGAAACATTTCTTTCTATCTTGCTTTATTTTTTAGATATTTAGGTGTCTCAATATAAATGCCCCACCCTGTATATACAATATAACAATTTAAATTGTGTATGTATACAAGGGTGACCCCGCCTAAGTACATAGCATTATTTCTTACGAAAAACTGAGACGAAAAGTTCTGAGCTATTTTTTTTTATAACGTTTAATAAAAAAGTTATTATATTGAGTAAAGTCTAGTCAATCAGGGCCGATCTTTAACCGGGGGGCGCACGTCGGTGAGCCGCGCGCCTGATAGTGTGCGTGAGCGCTCCGCCGCTATAATGGTGCGGCGATATTTTCCCTTCGCGCATGCCGCTAGCATGCAATATTTTTACGCATCATAATAATAGAAATAATTTTTCTTGTACTAAAAATCATATTCATATAAAATATAAAATAACTCTAGAAACATTCAATGAAAAAATATTTCGTTATAGTGTTTTAAAAGGGTCTCAAGAAAAGCTATAAGAATATGCGATAAAAAAACAGAGTTTCTATTAAAAAAATTAAATTAACCTTGAAATAACCTTGAAAGTCGTCACCCACAAACATTCCTATAACATTGACTTATGTTCCCCTTGAAATATTGCAACTTTTATTCGAAATATTTCTCTAGAAACAATATTTTTAGAGATAAAAATTCGTCACGCTTTACTTCGTCTACTCTGTAAAACAAGAAAACTTCAAGAAAGAATTATTGCTATTATTATGATCCATAAGAATATTCTATGCTAGCAGCGGAGTGCTCATACATATTACTAGGAGCGCGGCTCATTGCGCCCAGTTAAAGGTCGGCGCTGATTGGCCCAACTTTACTCAATAATAACTCCTTTATTAAAAAAAATATAAAAAAAAAAAATAGCTCAGGACTTTTCGTCTCAGTTTTTGGTAAGGAATAACGCTATGTACTTAGTGGGCGGTCATTACTGGTCACCCTGTATATTTAATACAAAATAGTATTATTTAAAAATTATATAACATGTATAATATATAATTTTTAGAAAAAGTTAAGTTAAAAAAAAAACGTCTTAAAAATACCTAATAAGATAAACATCTACGTACCGTCACTGAACATTACAGATTTTTGTCCTTCTGTACGATGTTTTGAACCTTCTCTCTTTAGAACGCCGACAGGTACCATCACTGTTGGTGGTGGCGGTAAACCGCCGACTAATTGTTGTAAGGGTGGTATAGTTGAGCAGTACTCCATGGGATTATTTGGATTAGGCTGCCTTTCCTATAACCATTTGTTAAATACTTGTAATATCGACATTTGTTCAACTGTTTAGCAAACACACTTATAGATAAATATGTGTAAAAATGTGTTATGTATTTACAAATTTATATAATTGTAGCTAATATGAAATATATGAGTTTGTATATTAAACAATTTTTAATAGTACAACTTTAGTATAAAATATATATATATATAAATTATTCTTTCGCATACAAAAACAGTAGTGATTTTCTTTTTTTAAATTTTTATGATAATGTCAGTGAAAAAAATTTTATTATTCTGTTAAAAGAATTGATATTATCATCCGTGCCTTAACATATTTATAACATAATTTTGATCACTAAAAGATTAAATTTTAAAACACTGCTCTTTAAATATTTAAACTTCAGCTATTTGTAAGTACCATTCGCTTTTTTAGTATTTATCACGATACATCACAATCAGACTTTATTATTGCAGAATAGAGATTTAATTATATACTGCGTATATTTCATTTTAATAAAATAAGTATTGGTAAACCTGCATAAAAGGGGACCCCCCCCCCCTCATATGACCTTGACCTTGACATATATTGTCAAGGTCATCATCCTGAGTGACCTTCAAAAGGATTTAGCCATTGACCGTTACCCATTAAAAAATTATTAACAAAACAAGTGTTATATATAGGTACAATTCATATTTTTGATACTGTATAGATAGAATTGCAAGTATATATATATATATATATATATATATATATATATGAACAGTCATAACAATATTGTTTACTTTTTCTTTACAAGCGCTTTGTATATAAACAGTTGTGATATACCACGTTTTGGTACTCAAAAAAATAACTATGAACATTATATCTCTGAATTTTTGTTTAAAAGACTCTACGATTTCGATAAACGAATTGATGTCTTTTTTGATATTATAAGAAAAATGAACCTAATAAATAATAATTAAGCCATTATTAAAATTAGATTACTAGATTGTTGATAAAGGCACTTTCAGAAAAAACGTTTGATACAAAAGTTTCTTATTTTTTTCACGTACAATTTGAATCTGCAATAAAAAGTATTATGTTCCCTTAAAAAAATTCAACTTCCGGTCCGTATTTCCGGTCGGAATCAAAAGTTGGAAATATCATCATTCGGTAGAACATATCCGATATACTTAAAAAATGTTCGCGATTTTTGATAAAAGCCATTTATTTTCATTTTAAAATGGGTGTACAGGTGGTCTGAGACACCCTTTATATTTAATAGAGATATCTTTGTTTTATATATATATATATATATATATATATATATATATATATATAAAGAACTACCAATCTAAAAAATTATCTATAATCTCTAATATAAATGTTCTATTATATTATAAAGAGCTCTTTTTCATATTACAACAAAAAAATATTGTAATATAAATTTGTATTTATATATTAATAGTTTGTTATAAAAACAAATATGAAATATCTACTAATTTAATCTGTTTTTTTTGATATAAATAAATTGTTTATACAATAAAACTTAAAAAATAGCATAAAACTTAAAAATAGTATTCAACAAGTTCTTATAGGATCTAATCAGACTTATATTTTTTTAATGCTTTAGAAGTTAATATTATTAGATGGAATTTATATACCAGTAGATAAAGTTATAAAAATAATTTGTCAATATAAGTTTAAATATATAACTTGTTTATTTGTTTAAATTTCAATAAACAAAGACTTTAAAAATATATTATAGTTTTCATTACAGCTTTTAATCGAAAAAGATCATAAATAAATAACATACCTGTGAAGAATTGACATCACTAGAATCTGCATATAAACTATAACTAGTTGACCAATTATAACTAGTTCCCTGTCCGTTCTCAACTAAAAGTGCAAATACATATTATGTATAAGAATTTTTTTTGCATAACAAATTCATTATTTTTGCTTTATTTAGCAATAAAAAAAATTATTACAAGATATATATCTATTTCTATTTACCTTTTGTGAGTAAATGGTAACACGAGACGCAAACGCGGGAATCGATGTTTCCCTGATATTCCAATCTGTATTTCATATTGCAACATTTGTTACATAACACCTGCGAAATGTATTGCAAATAAATATCAAACTATTATGAAAAACCAATATTGCAAATAAATAACAAACTATTATGAAAAACCAATATTGCAAATTTTTAAAATCAAATAATAAAAATATTATCAACAATATTATCAGGATATTTCAATAAATGATATAAATAGATGCCAAATTGATTTTTTATCAAGTTTCACATACCTTACCACAAGCCCGACAATGGTGACGTCTTTTAAGTACAGTAAATTTAATATCGCATAACATACAACTAGGTGCATCACTATCTGGAACCCAAAACGGAGGTTGCTTTCCCAATATGGTATTACATTCGACTAAGGAATTATCAGAAACATCTGACGAAGCACCCCGATCTTCATCAATGCCTCCGGTTTCTGAATGTCGGAGTTCCCCTGGTGTAGTACTTAATGATCCTATTACAATGATTCTTATCATTCTTTATATATATATATATATATATATATTTCACTTAAATATTATGCAATTATGCACCAATCTGATAAGTAGCTTAATGAAAATATAAAACTATAATATAATATAATAAATGACATAATGTGTATGTGGAAATATAAAACTAAAATTTTACAGCAACATACCAAGAGTATGGCAGTCGTTTTTATTATGTGTCAAAATAATATCCAATGTCTGAGGACGAACTGGTTTTCCGGTTTCTTGATTATTTTCATTTATATAAGAGATTGTACAAGCATCAGTAATTTCAGCAATTTCCATTTTAGAAATCAAACCACTATCGTATATTCTGTCATCATTTAATGGAACATCTTCACTATCCTCAGTAATATCTTGCTGGTATACTCTCTCGTTATAATCTTTATTTTGTGAAAAATTTTCTACATTATTGTTATCCTGTAATCGCGTATCTTCAATGATATCTTGTAATTTCGGTGCCGTATTGATATTATTCTGTTGATTATCCTGTTTTCTAACATTTTCAAATTTTGATATGACTTCAACAGCAATATTTGATTCAGACTGCAAGGTATCCTCTGGTATATCTTGATCAATTGTCTTAATTACATCCTTATCTTTTATTATTTTATCCAGCTCATTATTTTGTCTGTCTGAATTACTTTTTTCATTAAACACAATTTTTATTGCATCATTATATTCTACATCTGTTATATTTTCATTATGTGCATCTATATAATCAATTACAGGAAATTCTTTTACTTTCTCCTGAATATTTTCTTCAGATATTTTTTGCAGTTCACCAATTATAATTTTCTCAACTATCGGTGCTTTATTAATATCATCTTGAAGACACTGACTTGCAATATTTTCTTTACTATCTTTTACTTTGTCATGTGTTTTTAGCGACCAAATATCATCCAAACGTAATATATCTTCCATTTTAGATTTTTCTTCTTTTTCCAACTCTAACAAATATTGATTTAATTTTTCCTCGGAAAAGTCATCACTAGTATCAATTGTATGTATCATATTGGATAAGATGTTGCAGCTTTTAATCATTTGTGCATTTTCATTATGATCTTTACTGTTCATTATACTTGTATCTAATTTGGTAGTATTTTCAAATACAGAATTGCTTCCCTTATTTTCGATAAATACACATTTATCAATGAAATTTTGATCCTTTAAGTCTAAATGCTCATGTTCATTAGCAATACTTCCATAAACTTCTTTAAACATTCCATCATTAACCAAAGCCTTTTCATTAACATCAGTTTTAAACATTTCTGTATCTGTGATACTACCATGTTCGTTTTTTGAAATAGTTGTGCTCGGTACAAAGATTGTAATACTATTATTTTTTTCTGATTGTATCAGAGTAGAATCTTGTGATATAACATTCTGCATTGCATTATCTTGTTTGTTATCAACTTCAACTTCAACTTCAACTTCAACAAATGTACTTGGTTCCACTGGTAAGATATTTTTATAATCTAAGACATTTTTATCAGTTACATCCATTATATCTTTTCTCTTTGAAACTGGATATTTATTAGTGGTTGCTACATCTTTATTCAATATAAGATCTTTCTCCATTACATTATCTATGGACATTTTAGGTATATCATCTAACATAGGCTGAACATAACTTAAGCTTCCAGTAGGAGCATTGATATATTCATTTAAACTATTAAAAACATTGCTAATACTAGGCTTGAAACTTGGTTGATTTAACTTTTTATCATATCTATTGCTATCCTTTGAATCATTACTTCCATTCTGCTGTTTCTGTATTATGTTACACGATATGTCATTGTATATTGTCAAAGACATTTGATCAAGAGTATGAGTATGAACGCATGATTTCTGTCCTGATTTATCAATGACACAATCATGCGTGTAAAAATTGTTTATAGAATCTTTACTGTCCGCTACACCCTTTTCAGTTAATAAATATTTGCAATCAACATCTATTGGTTGAGCGTCTCTGTGTTTTTCAAGAGGTGGCATTGTATCAATCGCTATGCTTTTTCCAGGGTTAATATTGTACATTTTTGGAGGCACAGATTCAATTGCATGCTTATCCGTAGATGCATTAATTGTAGAAGTTGCTACTGATGCTACTTGTTCTGCACAATCTACAAGAAATTACACATATTTCACAATGTTATATTACAACATATATACAAAATGAAAACTCATTCATAGTTTATGTAATATATTTTCCTTCCTCTCTACCTCCCTATCTGCCTCTTAATATGCACATCTCTGACGGAAATAATCCTATAACTTTCCAAAATAACTTGCAAAAATTATGTGTAAAAACTATAGTTTTTTATGATATAATCTACAACTTTTTAGATTATTTCTATGTAATTTTTATATCAAGCTATAATTTGGGCCATGTTTGTAGCTTATCAATATCATAAATTTATATAGAAAGTTGAGATTTTTTACAACTACATTATATAGTATAATCTACAAGTTTTGCAATTTACTACATCGCTTATAAGAATATTTGTAAAAAGTTATAGAAACTTGTAAAAATTTGTTAATATTTTCTACAACTCGCTACAACTTATCGTGAATTTCTACAATTTTCACAAACTTGTAGAAAATTTTAAGTTTTCGTGGAAATATATAATTGTTGTAAAAATATTTCCACCAGAGATTATGCTTATCTCTCTCTCTCTCAACAACTTTATATGATAAAGACTCTCTCTTTTAAGGTTTAATTATAAAATCTAGAAATTAAGAGACGAAAATATCTATGTATAATTATACGCTTAGCTTGAAAATTTTTTACCTTCGTTGAATTCAAAATCATTGAGAACTTTATCCAGGTCAATCACAAACTTCTCCATAATGCCATCGGTCGAGCTTTTTGCTGCACAAATTTATTAAACAGTTCTACATATACCTAATATTCGTATAACCATACGCACATATGAGATTTAATCAATATTAATAACCTCCATAATTAAAAGTATAGTTTTTATTTGGCATATAATACCAACATAATGTAATTGAAAATATTTATGTTTCGATATTAAACACGTTTTAAAAATGCTCATGGATTATAAAGAATATGCTAATATCATGCATCTCAACTTTTAAACGAAAATCAAATTGTATAATTATATTATACGTGAAACGCATATATGTTATATTTACGATTGTTTCATTAACAATTGTCGAATGTTGTAATAACTTCTAACACTTCTATCGTAAAGTCCAGTACATGTCAGATTAAGAATTACTTTGATACATTATTTCAAGTAATTTAAAGCGATATACATCTTATTTACATATGCTTTTACGTGACACAAAACTGTCATTCTATGCGAATAGGATAGAATAGAATAGATCGAGACGAGAATATTGCGCAGTAATATGTGTATGCTGTGTATTTGATGGTGTATGTGTATGTATTTCACTGCTCTATACACATAGAGTCCGTTCCAATGAATAAAGCCCGTATCAGACTACGCATTGAAAATTGAGGACTGAAGATTAAATATTGGAATTTGACTAATCAGAACAAAAGGAACTAAAATTTCTTTGTCCTGATTGGTCAAATTTCAATCTTAAATCTTTAATCTCAATCTTCAATGCGTAGTCTGATACGGGCTTAAGGGCCGTGAACATAGAGAAACTTAAGTAGTAAGGTCGGTATTCATAGTCAGTTCTTATATTTAAGACCGTCTTAAGAAAAATCTTAAGATATCCTAAACCAATCACAGAGCCGTATTAACATCTTAAAACGTTACTTAAGAAGGCCTTGAAATAAGAACTGACTATGAATACCGGCCTAAGACATAAGATTTAAAAATTTCAACCGTATGGAATTTTCAGCGTAAAAAGCCCGTATTACATTACGAGTTACGAGTTGCGGGCTCGGTTGCGGTTGGGGTTATGCCCGTATCAGACTACGTGAAGATTGAAGATTAAAGATTGGAATTTGACTAATCAGAACAAAAGGTACTAAAGTTTCTTTATCCTGATTGGTCAAATTACAATCTTGAATCTTGAATTTCAATCTTCAATGCGTAGTCTGATACGGGCATAATGTTGCAGCTAGATACATCCGTGGATGCAGCTGACGTTTAGCTGTGAGTTCGTGAGCTGTGGCTGTGATGTCAGTTTATGCATGCGCACGGAGGTTCCCACATGGGAAAAAATTCCACGGCAGCGCATCACTGGTGTAAACGGGTGATTTTTCCGAATGTAGATCTGCACATATTGCAATTTATTTTATTTATGAGTACCAGGTACCAGTACCAGTTATGTACAATTCAAAGAGTGAAGTACATACATCAGAATCGCATTGCGCATAGATTTCGTTCTATTGTAAATTTCTTGATCAGATCGTGTCGAATCATGTGTGTATCAAACGAAGTGATGTATCGTTGATAGCTTTAATAAAACGCAATTACAAAATCATACATTAATCGTATAAATATAAATAATTGTATTAAAGTTGCATTATGGATAAGAAGACCGAAGAAGATCGAAGAGGTAATTTTCAGACGATAGTATGCCACATTCTCTTCTTCAATCACAAATAAACAAGAAATAATATACAAAGAATAATGTGCTATGATATCATGTGCTACGGTATCATGTAAATGTCTACTTTTTGTATTGTAACCTTATATCTTTTCTTATAATGGTGTTGTAAACGTGAATGAGGTTTGTTATTTTAAGCTGAACTGGAATAGAGAGAGAGAATAAAATAAAATAGAAATATATTCAAAAATTATATAAAAAAAAGGAAAAACGAGAAATGTAAAAAGTTCAGCCAAGAATAACAAACTCGTCTTGTGCAAACTAACTTCTGAATTTTGCATATATTAGCATAAAATGTATGGGGTTTATTTAAGCAGCTCATAAAATGTCGGTTAAAGATAAAATTTGTTTGCAAACTAGTATATTAGCATATTAAATAGAACATTATTGAGTGATCTTCTTTAAATGATTTGTTGGTCGAACAATAGAAAATTATTATCATTTAATTAACATTGTTATTTTTTCTATGATTTTATATCTTGGAAATTGTAAACATATAGAAAACTTGTAATAATCTTTATAAGCCACTTTTAACATAAAAATAATATGCATATAAATTTCATGATTATTAAAAACATTTATTATTAGAATACAATACATAGTTTGAATGTATTGTATATCAAGTTTTTTTTCTGTCTTAGACGATAATTTAAATGAAAAAAAACAAAACATTTCTTCTGGATCATCAGAAGTAGAGGATTCTGAAATGGAAAGATTACGTAGATATCTAATTCAGAAGTTAAGACTTGTTGATTTGTCAACGAGTAATCAAAATGATCAGCCACAACAAAGAGTTCTTCGTGAACTTAGCTTAGATGGAATTGTCGAATATATTAAAGAAAAACCAGATTGCAAAATCATTACTATGGCAGGTGCTGGAATCTCTACCTGTTAGTATATATCTAAAGATATATTCATATAACTTTTCTATAATAGATTTCTTCTATTTCTAGTTCATAATAATTTTTTCAATTTATTTTAATATTTATTGTTTTTTTTTTTTTTTTTTTTTTACTATTTTTCATCAGATATTCATGTTTTTTATTCTCTTGTATCAATGGCAGTTATATATAATTGTTATGTTTAGATTTGTCATATTTCATTGGTTATATGAAATGATAGAATATATTAATGCTATATTATATATTACATATATGAATGTATAACAAATATGTACATAAGTAATGTTTATATTTTTTTAGCTGCTGGAATACCAGATTTTCGATCTCCATCTAGTGGACTTTATCATAAATTAGACAAATATAATTTACCTTATCCGCAGGCTATTTTTGAGTTAGATTTTTTTATGAAGAATCCAGAACCATTCTTCACACTTGCAAGAGAATTGTTGCCAGAAGGGTTTCGACCTACAATTAGTCATTACTTTATCCGTCTGCTATGGGAAAAAGGTCTACTACTACGACATTATACACAGAATATTGATACACTGGAACGTATAGCTGGATTACCTTCTGAGAAATTAGTAGAAGCTCATGGAACATTTCATACTGGTCGTTGTCTTAAATGCCGAGCGCCATATATGCTTCCATGGATGAAAGGTATATTTACCTATATTACTTATATTTATCATATTACCCATATATATATTTATCATATTAGAACTGTGTGATTTAAAATTTGAGATATATTATAGCTTATATTATGAAGCTTCAATAGTTAATTATATATTAATAGTATAATTATAATATTTAATAGTATTGTGTGCATGTGTGTGTGCGTGTGCGTGCGTGCGTGCATATGTGTGTGTGTGTGTGTGTGTGTGTGTGTGTGTGTGTGTGTGTGTGTGTGTGTGTGTGTGTGTGTGTGTGCGTGCGTGCGTGCGTGCATATGTGTGTGTGTGTGTGTGTGTGTGTGCGCGCGCGTGAATTATATAATTAATAGTAATTAAATATATTCTTTTGCTTTACACACTAAATCTTTAAAGTATGTTACATTAAGGGATTCTTTCCCAGGTTTTTATCTTATATTTATATACAACTTTAACTTAATTTTATTGTTTTTGTAAATTAATAACATTATTTTTGAATATGTGAAACTAAATGTTTTAATAAGGAAGTATAGCAAAATTTCTGGCTTTTGAGTAGATTGGATTTTCCAAAAAAATCTATAAACAAATTAGATATTAGCAAGATATTAATTTCAAAAAATACTTATTATATGACTTTAAATTGTAGAAAAAATCCTAGAAGGTATGATACCAAAATGCGAAGAATGTAATGAAGGTGTTGTAAAACCTGACATAGTTTTTTTTGGTGAAGCGTTACCTGAACGTTTTCAAGTACTCGCTGATCAAGATTTTGTACAAGCTGATCTCTTAATTATTATGGGATCAAGTTTGGTAGTACAACCTTTTGCATCGTTAATAGACAGGTATGCATAAATATTAAAAACAATATTTTTAAAACTTGTAGGATGTCATATACAGGATGTATACAAGCGCATACAGAATCCATATTTCAATTCTCTGTAAAAAAGTACGTTTTTCTTTTTTTTTCTTTTCTGGTAAAATTGCGTTTATGCAAGTTTTTAATCTTTCGGTCCGGACTGTTTCTGATATTTCGTATCAATAGATCTACGCACAATTCAGCTATTTACATTACTATACGGCTTGTATATTTTTTATATTTTAGTAATCTCTTGGATTACATAAAATGTATAAAAGAAAGAGAAAAGTCGCACAGAAGTATATGCGCAATCATGATATTACGAGAGATATTTTCGAAGTTACTAAAATAGTTATACTAGACTTGACATAAAACTCGCTGAAATGAAATGTGATGTGATGTCGAATCGGACTCGACATAGGATCGCAAAGAATTAAGGAAAGCTTAAAATTGACGAATAATTGCTTTTACAAGAAAAGGGTCGGAATTGTGTGTGTCTGTTATTGATTTTGATGGACTTGGATATGTTTCAACTAAAAATAAAAGATACATTTTTTTGTAGGCGTTCTCGCATGTTTAGAAATTAAAACAATTCTTCGAAATTAATTCGGTATATTTGATTTTTATCGAATATCATAAACATTGTGTGTGTGATATATGAAAAAATATTTCAGACAAGTTTTACGATATTTTATGTACTTCATAATTGCATATTTAGATTTTTTAAAAATATTTTTTAGTATATTTCCTTGTTATTGTTTGAGCAGATTTTAAAATTTGTATTAGAACAAAAAGCAAAGAGAGCGTTTAATGCCAAATCTATGTGTTTATAACATTGCTTTACAAAATTGCGTTTTTGAGAAATTAATTTTACACATTATATATGCTTATGTATGTGTTGCGCTTATGCCACACAATATGCAATAACAATTTTTCCTACCTCAATGACCACAAGCTAAATATTTTTAATTGTACGTCTGCATAATGTACGACACATTTTACAATATAATGATAAACGATTTGTCTATGCATAAGGAAATAATACTGTGTCATTTTATATCTACATTGTTTTTATTCTTTACTTTTTGTTTTATCGAAGAAAAAACACATTGAATTTTTCGATACAATCAAGGAGTTGTTTCAACACGCGAGAAATGTGTAAGAAATATGCGTTTTTTTTTATGTTCTATAACATCTAAGATTTTATCGATAGCATATATATTTTATCGATAGGATATAAATATATGATATCAATAAACTCGGCAATGAAATGAAAAGGAATCTAAAGATTTTTTTAGAATAAATAATATAATTTATAAATAGCATTAATGAATTTATCTATATTATATTGGATAAAGTTCCGAAAACGATAAACCTCCGATTGCACTGAAATTTTAACCAAAGCTTGTCCTTGACTTGAGTATAAATACACAATTAATATGACTACACAAATAAATATGAATAGACTCGAAAATGTGTCCCCTTGCTAACACTTAAACTGTCTAAAAAGTTTCGTTAATAATTCTTTCTTCATATTATCATTATCGTTACATTATTATAACATTAGTATATTTTCGGCAATATTTAGTTTTCATGTTTTATGCATTATATATATATATAATATTAAAAATTGTTTTGTTTAAGAGTGCGAGCTACTTGTCCACGTCTGCTTATCAACAATGAAAAAGTAGGTATGCAAGATCGTTTATCGCGTTTCTTAGGACTACGACAGGGTTTAATGTTCGACACCAAGAACACGCAAGGAGGACGCGATATAGCTTGGCTCGGTGATTGCAACACAGGTTGTCAACTACTGGCGGATAAACTTGGCTGGGGGGTAAAATTTTTTATATTATATACATATTTTTATTGTTTATTTTCTGTTGTTTTATTATACGGGATATAATTAATATTTGCACGTTTTCATCTTTTTGTTTTTGTTTAAATATAAATAAAACTGTACTCTTTTTATACATACATAAGTAATAAATAATTCATAATTTTAGGATGAATTGCGAACTCTTATGCAAAAAAAACATGACAATTTAGATATAAAAAACCAAAATGATAATTGATTGGTAACGATCGAATATTATTAATAATGGGAAAAGATTTTTTTTTCCTAAGAAGAAAAAGAAATAATTTTATTCGCACATTTTATTTTATCTTAAGAATATACTATACGAAATTTTAATTAAGGTAGGTAATAAAAACATTGTTGAAATACTAGATAAGATCTGCAATGCAATTATTTAAAAATATATATATGTTGATTTATTTTATTTCTTATAAGTAAATAATTAAACAATAATGTTAATGTGTAATCTTAATGTAGCATTAGGAATTATCAATGACACTCAGGTCTTCCTAATCATCTATCATTTGATTTCTGAACTGTATAAAAAATTGAAATATGAAAACACACATGGGTTTTGCGGTAAAATCATTGGACATGGAAAATAAGAACATAGAAGAATATATTTTGTTCTTATGGATACTCTAAATGTTTTATTTATGTTTCTGAAAATATCCATTATTAAATAAAAATAAAATAATATGGTGATAGTCTATACAATTATTCTGTGCTTTTATAATATTCTTTATTCACGAAACGAGTAAGCATTTAAAACCCCTGATTCCCGAGTCGCCGCGGCCATATTGGAATGATGACGTCAGAAGCGAGAAATAACCATAGACTTATACAATAGACTTGTAGCGGCTACCGTTACTCAGGGCTTTTCAAAGTACGTAATAGAACACAAGATGATGCAAATACAAAATATATTTCTAACAAAAACGTAACAACTTTCTCAGTCTTTGATAAGATCATAAAATGCAGAATACATGCTACCTCTTATGGTGCGATCCCATGGTACGGAACGTATGCGCAACGCGGAATGGCGGTACAAAATCCGTCCAATCGCTAAGACATTCCGCCAATTGCGTTGCGCTGAAATATATTTTCTACTGTCCCATGGAGCGGAAATCGCGGAAACGCAAGTTGCGCTTATCGATCAACAAGAACTTTCCTATAAATTCATTCATTGTATCTATCGGAATAGTGCACATTATTGGCTCGCACGGCCGTTTTCGCATTTTCCGCTGCATGGGATAGTAGAGATAACACTCAAGCGGATAGGAATCACAGGTATACGAACAGCGTGTAACAGAGCGCCCGTATCAACAGGTTTTTTTTTTTTTTTTTAAGTGTATGTTACGTGTCGCGTGTCGTCGCCGTTTGTCGTCGTCGGACGGTTGAGGTCGGGCAAGGCCGGGCAAGGTCGGGCAAGGTCGGGCAAGGTCGGGCAAGGTCGGGCTGAGTGAGTGTGAGTGAGTGTGAGTGATAGTGAGTGAGCGTGCGTGAGTGTAAGTGAGTGTGAGTGAGTGTGAGTGAGTGTGAGTGAATGTGAGTAAGTGTGAGTGAGTGTGAGCGAGTGAGTGAGTGAGTGTGAGTGAGTGTGAGTGAGTGTGAGTGAGTGTGTGAGTGAGTGCGAGTGAGTGTGTGAGTGAGTGTGAGTGAGCGTGTGTGAGTGTAAGTGAGTGAGTGTGAGTGAGTGTGAGAGAGCGTGTGAGTGAGTGTGAGTGAGCGTGTGTGAGTGTGAGTGTGAATGAGTGAGTGTGAGTGAGTGTGTGAGCGAGTCTGTGAGCGAGTGTGTGAGTCAGTGTGAGTGAGTGTGAGTGAGTGTGTGAATGCGAGTTAATTGTCGAGTGAGTGTGAATGTGAGAGTGAGTGAGTGTGAGCGAGTGTGAGTGAATGTGTGAGTGAGTGTGAGTGAGTGTTAGCGAGTGTGTGAGCAAGTGTGAGCAAGTGTGAGTGAGAGTGAGTGAGTGTGAGTAAGTGTGAGTGAGTGTGAGCGAGTGTGTGAGCAAGTGTGAATGAGTGTGAGTGAGTGTGAGTGAGTGTGAGTGTGAATGAGTGAGTGTGAGTGAGTATGAGTGAGTGTGACTGAGTGTGAGTGAGTATGAGTGAGTGTGAATGAGTGTGAGCGAGTGTGTGACTGAGTGTGAGTGAGTGTGAGTGAGTGTGAGTGAGTGTGAGTTAGTGTGTGAGTGAGTGTGAGTGAGTGTTAGCGAGTGTGTGAGCAAGTGTGAGTGTGTGTTAGCGAGTGTATGAGCAAGTGTGAGTGTGTGTTAGCGAGTGTGTGAGCAAGTGAGAGTGAGTGTTAGTGAGTGTGAGTGAGCGTGAGTGAGTGTGAGTGAGTGTGAGCAAGTGTGAGTGAGTGTGACTGAGTGTGTGACTGAGTGTGAGTGAGTATGAGTGAGTGTGAATGAGTGTGAGCAAGTGTGAGTGAGTGTGAGTGAGTGTGAGTGAGTGTGTGAGTGTGAGTGAGTGTGTGACTGAGTGCGAGTGAGTGTGTGAGCGAGTGTGTGAGCAAGTGTGAGTGAGTGTGACTGAGTGTGTGACTGAGTGTGAGTGAGTATGAGTGAGTGTGAATGAGTGTGAGCAAGTGTGAGTGTGTGTGAGTGTATGTGAGTGTGTGTGAGTGTGTGTGAGTGTGAGTCAGTGAGAGTGAGTGTGAGTGAGAGTGAGTGTGCGTGAGTGTGCGTGAGTGTGCGTGAGTGTGCGTGAGTGTGCGAGTGTGTGTGAGTGTGTGTGAGTGTGTGTGAGTGTGTGAGTGTGTGTGAGTGTGTGTGAGTGTGTGTGAGTGTGTGTGAGTGTGTGTGAGTGTGTGTGAGTGTGTGAGTGTGTGTGAGTGTGTGTGAGTGTGCGTGAGTGTGCGTGAGTGTGCGTGAGTGTGCGTGAGTGTGCGTGAGTGTGCGTGAGTGTGCGTGAGTGTGCGTGAGTGTGTGAGTCTGTGTGAGTGTGTGAGTGTGTGAGTGCGTGTGAGTGTGCGAGTGCGTGAGTGTGTGAGTGTGTGAGTGTGTGAGTGTGTGAGTGTGTGTGAGTGTGTGAGTGTGTGTGAGTGTGTAAGTGTTTGTGTGTGAGTGTGTGTGAGCGTGTGTGAGTGTGTGGGTGAGTGTGGGTGAGTGTGGGTGAGTGTGGGTGAGTGTGCGTGAGTGTGCGTGAGTGTGCGTGAGTGTGCGTGAGTGTGAGTGTGTGTGAGTGTGTGTGAGTGTGTGTTAGTGTGTGTGAGTGTGTGTGAGTGTGTGTGTGTGTGTGAGTGTGTGTGAGTGAGTGTGAGTGAGTGCGTGAGTGTGTGTGAGTGTGTGAGTGTGTAAGTATGTGTGAGTGTGTGTTTGAGTGTGTGTGTGAGTGTGTGAGTGTGTAAGTATGTGTGAGTGTGTGTTTGAGTGTGTGTGTGAGTGTGTGAGTGTGTGTGAGTGTGTGAGTGTGTGTGAGTGTGTGTGAGTGAGCGTGAGTGTGTGTGTGAGTGTGTGTGTGTGTGAGTGTGTGAGTGTGTGTGTGTGTGAGTGTGTGAGTGTGTGTGAGTGTGTGAGTGTGTGTGTGTGTGTGAGTGTGTGAGAGAGTGTGTGTGTGAGTGTGTGAGTGTGTGTGAGTGTGTAAGTATGTGTAAGTATGTGTGAGTGTGTGTGAGTGTGTAAGTATGTGTAAGCATGTGTGTGAGTGTGTGAGTGTGTGTGAGTGTGTGAGTGTGTGTGAGTGTGTGTGTGTGTGACTGTGTGAGTGTGTGTGAGTGTGTGTGACTGTGTGAGTGTGTGAGTGTGTGTGAGTGTGTGTGAGTGTGTGAGTCTGTGTGAGTGCGTGAGTGTGCGTGAGTGTGTGAATGTGTGTGTGAGTGTGTGTGAGTGTGTGTGAGTGTGTGTGAGTGTGTGAGTGTGTGTGAGTGTGTGTGAGTGTGTGTGACTGTGTGAGTGTGTGTGAGTATGTGTGACTGTGTGAGTGTGTGAGTGTGTGAGTGTGTGTGAGTGTGTGTGAGTGTGTGAGTGTGTGTGAGTGTGTGTGAGTGTGTGTGAGTGTGTGTGAGTGTGTGTGAGTGTGTGTGTGTGTGAGTGTGTGTGAGTGTGTGTGAGTGTGTGTGAGTGTGTGTGAGTGTGTGTGAGTGTGTGAGAGTGTGTGTGAGTGTGTGTGACTGTGTGAGTGTGTGAGTGTGTGAGTGTGTGTGAGTGTGTGTGAGTGTGTGAGTGTGTGTGAGTGTGTGTGAGTGTGTGTGAGTGTGTGTGAGTGTGTGTGAGTGTGTGTGAGTGTGTGTGAGTGTGTGTGAGTGTGAGTGTGTGTGAGTGTGTGTGAGTGTGTGTGAGTGTGTGAGTGTGTGAGTGTGTGTGTGAGTGTGTGTGAGTGTGTGTGAGTGTGTGTGAGTGTGTGTGAGTGTGTGTGAGTGTGTGAGTGTGTGTGAGTGTGTGTGAGTGTGTGTGAGTGTGTGTGAGTGTGTGTGACTACGTGAGTGCGTGAGTGTGTGTGAGTGTGTGAGTGTGTGTGAGTGTGTGTGAGTATGTGTGAGTGTATGTGAGTATGTGTGAGTATGTGTGAGTGTGTGTGAGTGTGAGTGAGTGTGAGTGTGTGTGAGTGTGCGTGAGTGTGTGTGAGTGTGTGAGTGTGTGTGAGTGTGTGTGAGTATGTGTGAGTGTATGTGAGTATGTGTGAGTATGTGTGAGTGTGTGTGAGTGTGAGTGAGTGTGAGTGTGTGTGAGTGTGTGTGAGTGTGTGTGAGTGTGTGTGAGTGTGCGTGAGTGTGTGTGAGTGTGTGAGTGTGTGTGTGAGCGTGTGTGAGTGTGTGGGTGAGTGTGCGTGAGTGTGCGTGAGTGTGTGAGTGTGTGTGTGAGCGTGTGTGTGAGCGTGTGTGAGTGTATGGGTGAGGGTGCGTGAGTGTGCGTGAGTGTGCGTGAGTGTGCGTGAGTGTGCGTGAGTGTGCGTGAGTGTGCGTGAGTGTGTGAGTGTGTGTGAGTGTGTGTGAGTGTGTGAGTGTGTGTGAGTGTGTATGAGTGTGTGAGTGTGTGTGAGTGTGTGTGAGTGTGTGTGAGTGTGTGAGTGTGTGTGAGTGTGTGTGAGTTTGTGTGAGTGTGTGTGAGTGTGTGTGAGTGTGTGTGAGTGTGTGTGAGTGTGTGTGAGTGTGTGTGAGTGTGTGTGAGTGTGTGTGAGTGTGTGTGAGTGTGTGTGAGTGTGTGAGAGTGTGTGAGTGTGTGTGAGTGTGTGTGTGTGTGAGTGTGTGTGAGTGTGTAAGTGTGTGAGTGTGTGAGTGTGTGTGAGTGTGTGAGTGTGTGTGAGTGTGTGAGTCTGTGTGAGTGTGTGTGAGTGAGAGTGAGTGAGCGTGAGTGTGTGTGTGAGTGTGTGAGTGTGTGTAAGTGTGTGTGAGTGTGTGAATGTGTGTGTGAGTGTGTGTGAGTGTGTGTGAGTGTGTGTGAGTGTGTGTGAGTGTGTGTGAGTGTGTGAGTGTGTGTGAGTGTGTGTGAGTGTTTGTGAGTTTGTGTGAGTGTGTGTGAGTGTGTGTGAGTGTGTGTGAGTGTGTGTGAGTGTGTGTGAGTGTGTGTGAGTGTGTGTGAGTGTGTGTGAGTGTGTGTGAGTGTGTGAGTGTGTGTGAGTGTGTGTGACTGCGTGAGTGCGTGAGTGTGAGTGAGTGTGAGTGAGTGTAAGTAAGTGTGAGTGAGTGTAAGTAAGTGTGAGTGAGTGTGAGTGAGTGTGTGAGTGTGTGTGAGTGCGTGTGAGTGCGTGAGTGTGCGTGAGTGTGTGTGAGTGTGTGAGTGTGTGTGAGTGTGTGTGAGTGTGTGTGAGTGTGTGTGAGTGTGTGTGAGTGTGTGAGTGTGTGTGAGTGTGTGTGACTGCGTGAGTGCGTGAGTGTGAGTGAGTGTGAGTGAGTGTAAGTAAGTGTGAGTGAGTGTAAGTAAGTGTGAGTGAGTGTGAGTGAGTGTAAGTAAGTGTGAGTGAGTGTGAGTGAGTGTGAGTGAGTGTGCGTGAGTGTGCGTGAGTGTGCGTGAGTGTGTGTGAGTGTGTGAGTGTGTGTGAGTGTGTGTGAGTGTGTGTGAGTGTGTGTGAGTGTATGTGAGTATGTGTGAGTGTGTGTGAGTGTGTGTGAGTGTGTGTGAGTGTGTGTGTGTGTGAGTGTGTGTGAGTGTGTAAGTGTGTGAGTGTGTGAGTGTGTGTGAGTGTGTGAGTGTGTGTGAGTGTGTGAGTCTGTGTGAGTGTGTGTGAGTGAGAGTGAGTGAGCGTGAGTGTGTGAGTGTGTGTGAGTGTGTGTGAGTGTGTGAGTGTGTGTGAGTGTGTGTGAGTGTGTGTGAGTGTGAGTGTGTGTGAGTGTGTGAGTGTGTGTGAGTGTGTGTGAGTGTGTGTGAGTGTGTGTGAGTGTGTGTGAGTGTGTGTGAGTGTGTGTGAGTGAGTGTGACTGTGTGTGAGTGTGTGTGAGTGTGTGTGAGTGTGTGTGAGTGTGCGTGAGTGTGCGTGAGTGTGTGAGTGTGTGAGAGTGTGTGTGAGTGTATGTGAGTGTGAGTGAGTGTGAGTGAGTGCGTGAGTGTGTGTGAGTGTGTAAGTATGTGTGAGTGTGTGTGTGAGTGTGTGTGTGAGTGTGTGAGTGTGTGTGAGTGTGTAAGTATGTGTGAGTGTGTAAGTATGTGTGAGTGTGTGTTTGAGTGTGTGTGTGAGTGTGTGAGTGTGTAAGTATGTGTGAGTGTGTGTTTGAGTGTGTGTGTGAGTGTGTGAGTGTGTGTGAGTGTGTGAGTCTGTGTGAGTGTGTGTGTCTGTGTAAGTGTGTGAGTGTGTGAGTGTGTGAGTGTGTGAGTGTGTGTGAGTGTGCGTGAGTGTGCGTGAGTGTGCGTGAGTGTGTGTGAGTGTGAGTGTGGGTGAGTGTGGGTGAGTGTGGGTGAGTGTGGGTGAGTGTGCGTGAGTGTGCGTGAGTGTGCGTGAGTGTGAGTGTGTGTGAGTGTGTGTGAGTGTGTGTTAGTGTGTGTGAGTGTGTGTGAGTGTGTGTGAGTGTGAGTGTGTGTGAGTGAGTGTGAATGAGTGCGTGAGTGTGTGTGAGTGTGTGAGTGTGTAAGTATGTGTGAGTGTGTGTTTGAGTGTGTGTGTGAGTGTGTGAGTGTGTAAGTATGTGTGAGTGTGTGTTTGAGTGTGTGTGTGAGTGTGTGTGAGTGTGCGTGAGTGTGTGTGAGTGTGTGTGTGAGTGTGTGTGACTGTGTGAGTGTGTGTGAGTGTGTGTGAGTGTGTGTGACTGTGTGAGTGTGTGAGTGTGTGAGTGTGTGTGAGTGTGTGAGTGTGTGTGAGTGTGTGTGAGTGTGTGTGAGTGTGCGTGAGTGTGTGTGAGTGTGTGTGAGTGTGTGTGAGTGTGTGTGAGTGTGAGTGTGTGTGAGTGTGTGTGAGTGTGTGTGAGTGTGTGTGAGTGTGTGTGTGTGAGTGTGTGTGAGTGTGTGTGAGTGTGTGTGAGTGTGTGTGAGTGTGTGTGAGTGTGTGTGAGTGTGTGTGAGTGTGTGTGAGTGTGTGTGAGTGTGTGTGAATGTGTGTGACTGTGTGTGAGTGTGTGTGACTGTGTGAGAGTGTGTGTGAGTGTATGTGAGTGTGAGTGAGTGTGAGTGAGTGCGTGAGTGTGTGTGAGTGTGTAAGTATGTGTGAGTGTGTGTGTGAGTGTGTGTGAGTGTATGTGAGTGTGAGTGAGTGTGAGTGAGTGCGTGAGTGTGTGTGAGTGTGTGTGAGTGTGTGTGAGTGTGTGTGAGTGTGTGTGAGTGTGTGTGAGTGTGTGTGAGTGTGTGTGAGTGTGTGTGAGTGTGTGTGAGTGTGTGTGAGTGTGTGTGACTGTGTGTGTGAGTGTGTGTGAGTGTGTGTGAGTGTGTGTGAGTGTGTGTAAGTGTGTAAGTATGTGTGAGTGTGTGTGTGAGTGTGTGTGTGAGTGTGTGAGTGTGTGTGAGTGTGTGAGTCTGTGTGAGTGAGTGTGAGTGAGTGTAAGTAAGTGTGAGTGAGTGTAAGTAAGTGTGAGTGAGTGTGAGTGAGTGTGTGAGTGTGTGTGAGTGCGTGTGAGTGCGTGTGAGTGCGTGTGAGTGTGTGAGTGTGTGAGTGTGTGAGTGTGTGAGTGTGTAAGTGTGTGAGTGTGTGTGAGTGTGTGTGAGTGTGTGTGAGTGTGTGTGAGTGTGTGTGAATGTGTGTGAGTGTGCGTGAGTGTGCGTGAGTGTGTGTGTGAGTGTGTGTGAGTGTGTGTGAGTGTATGTGAGTGTGAGTGAGTGTGAGTGAGTGCGTGAGTGTGTGTGAGTGTGTGAGTGTGTAAGTATGTGTGTGTGTGTGTGAGAGTGTGTGAGAGTGTGTGAGTGTGAGTGAGTGCGTGAGTGTGTGTGAGTGTGTGAGTGTGTAAGTATGTGTGTGTGTGTGTGAGAGTGTGTGAGAGTGTGTGAGTGTGTGAGTGTGTGAGTGTGTGTGAGTGTGTGAGTCTGTGTGAGTGAGTGTGAGTGAGTGTAAGTAAGTGTGAGTGAGTGTAAGTAAGTGTGAGTGAGTGTGAGTGAGTGTGTGAGTGTGTGTGAGTGCGTGTGAGTGCGTGTGAGTGTGTGAGTGTGTGAGTGTGTGAGTGTGTGAGTGTGTAAGTGTGTGAGTGTGTGTGAGTGTGTGTGAGTGTGTGTGAGTGTGTGTGAGTGTGTGTGAGTGTGTGAGTGCGTGTGAGTGCGTGTGAGTGTGTGAGTGTGTGAGTGTGTGAGTGTGTGAGTGTGTAAGTGTGTGAGTGTGTGTGAGTGTGTGTGAGTGTGTGTGAGTGTGTGTGAGTGTGTGTGAGTGTGTGAGTGTGTGTGAGTGTGTGTGAGTGTGTGTGAGTGTGTGTGAGTGTGCGTGAGTGTGTGTTAGTGTGTGTTAGTGTGTGTGAGTGTGTGAGTGTGTGTGAGTGTGTGTGAGTGTATGTGAGTGTGTGAGTGTGTGTGAGTGTGTGTGAGTGTGTGAGTGTGTGTTAGTGTGTGTGAGTGTGAGTGTGTGTGAGTGTGTGTGAGTGTGCGTGAGTGTGCGTGAGTGCGTGAGTGTGTGAGTGTGTGTGAGTGTGTGTGAGTGAGTGTGAGTGTGGGTCAGTGAGAGTGAGTGTGAGTGAGAGTGAGTGTGCGTGAGTGTGCCTGAGTGTGCGTGAGTGTGCGTGAGTGTGCGTGAGTGTGCGTGAGTGTGCGTGAATGTGTGTGAGTGTGTGTGAGTGTGTGTGAATGTGCGTGAGTGTGCGTGAGTGCGTGAGTGTGTGAGTGTGAGTGTGTGTGTGTGAGTGTGTGAGTGTGTGTGAGTGTGTGTGAGTATGTGTGAGTATGTGTGAGTGTGTGTGAGTGTGTGTGAGTGTGTGTGAGTGTGTGAGTGTGTGTGAGTGTGTGAGTGTGTGAGTCTGTGTGAGTGCGTGAGTGTGCGTGAGTGTGTGAATGTGTGTGTGAGTGTGTGTGAGTGTGTGTGAGTGTGTGTGAGTGTGTGTGAGTGTGTGAGTGTGTGTGAGTGTGTGTGAGTGTGTGTGAGTGTGTGTGAGTGTGTGTGAGTGTGTCTGAGTGTGTGTGAGTGTGAGTGTGTGTGAGTGTGTGTGAGTGTGTGTGAGTGTGTGAGTGTGTGAGTGTGTGTGTGAGTGTGTGTGAGTGTGTGTAAGTAAGTGTGAGTGAGTGTGAGTGAGTGTGTGAGTGTGTGTGAGTGCGTGTGAGTGTGTGAGTGTGTGAGTGTGTGAGTGTGTGTGAGTGTGTGTGAGTGTGTGTGAGTGTGTGAGTGTGTGTGAGTGTGTGTGAGTGTGTGTGAGTGTGTGTGAGTGTGTGTGAGTGTATGTGAGTATGTGTGAGTGTGTGTGAGTGTGTGTGAGTGTGAGTGAGTGTGAGTGTGTGTGAGTGTGTGTGACTGTGTGTGAGTGTGTGTGAGTGTGTGTGAGTGTGCGTGAGTGTGTGTGAGTGTGTGAGTGTGTGTGTGAGCGTGTGAGTGTGTGTGTGAGCGTGTGTGAGTGTGTGGGTGAGTGTGCGTGAGTGTGCGTGAGTGTGTGAGTGTGTGTGTGAGCGTGTGTGTGAGCGTGTGTGAGTGTATGGGTGAGGGTGCGTGAGTGTGCGTGAGTGTGCGTGAGTGTGTGTGAGTGTGTGTGAGTGTGTGTAAGTGTGTGTGAGTGTGTGTGACTACGTGAGTGCGTGAGTGTGCGTGAGTGTGCGTGAGTGTGTGTGAGTGTGTGCGTGAGTGTGTGTGTGTGTGAATGTGTGTGTGAGTGTGTGTGAGTGTGTGTGAGTGTATGTGAGTGTGTGTGAGTGTATGTGAGTGTGAGTGAGTGTGAGTGAGTGCGTGAGTGCGTGTGAGTGTGCGTGAGTGTGCGTTAGTGTGCGTGAGTGTGCGTGAGTGTGTGAGTGTGAGTGAGTGTGAGTGAGTGTGTGAGTGTGAGTGAGTGTGTGTGAGTGTGTGAGTGTGTGTGAGTGTGTGTGAGTGCGTGTGAGTGCGTGTGAGTGTGTGAGTGTGTGAGTGTGTGAGTGTGTGAGTGTGTGAGTGTGTAAGTGTGTGAGTGTGTGTGAGTGTGTGTGAGTGTGTGTGAGTGTGTGTGAGTGTGTGTGAATGTGTGTGAGTGTGCGTGAGTGTGCGTGAGTGTGTGTGTGAGTGTGTGTGAGTGTGTGTGAGTGTATGTGAGTGTGAGTGAGTGTGAGTGAGTGCGTGAGTGTGTGTGAGTGTGTGAGTGTGTAAGTATGTGTGTGTGTGTGTGAGAGTGTGTGAGAGTGTGTGAGTGTGAGTGAGTGCGTGAGTGTGTGTGAGTGTGTGAGTGTGTAAGTATGTGTGTGTGTGTGTGAGAGTGTGTGAGAGTGTGTGAGTGTGTGAGTGTGTGAGTGTGTGTGAGTGTGTGAGTCTGTGTGAGTGAGTGTGAGTGAGTGTAAGTAAGTGTGAGTGAGTGTAAGTAAGTGTGAGTGAGTGTGAGTGAGTGTGTGAGTGTGTGTGAGTGCGTGTGAGTGCGTGTGAGTGTGTGAGTGTGTGAGTGTGTGAGTGTGTGAGTGTGTAAGTGTGTGAGTGTGTGTGAGTGTGTGTGAGTGTGTGTGAGTGTGTGTGAGTGTGTGTGAGTGTGTGAGTGCGTGTGAGTGCGTGTGAGTGTGTGAGTGTGTGAGTGTGTGAGTGTGTGAGTGTGTAAGTGTGTGAGTGTGTGTGAGTGTGTGTGAGTGTGTGTGAGTGTGTGTGAGTGTGTGTGAGTGTGTGAGTGTGTGTGAGTGTGTGTGAGTGTGTGTGAGTGTGTGTGAGTGTGCGTGAGTGTGTGTTAGTGTGTGTTAGTGTGTGTGAGTGTGTGAGTGTGTGTGAGTGTGTGTGAGTGTATGTGAGTGTGTGAGTGTGTGTGAGTGTGTGTGAGTGTGTGAGTGTGTGTTAGTGTGTGTGAGTGTGAGTGTGTGTGAGTGTGTGTGAGTGTGCGTGAGTGTGCGTGAGTGCGTGAGTGTGTGAGTGTGTGTGAGTGTGTGTGAGTGAGTGTGAGTGTGGGTCAGTGAGAGTGAGTGTGAGTGAGAGTGAGTGTGCGTGAGTGTGCCTGAGTGTGCGTGAGTGTGCGTGAGTGTGCGTGAGTGTGCGTGAGTGTGCGTGAATGTGTGTGAGTGTGTGTGAGTGTGTGTGAATGTGCGTGAGTGTGCGTGAGTGCGTGAGTGTGTGAGTGTGAGTGTGTGTGTGTGAGTGTGTGAGTGTGTGTGAGTGTGTGTGAGTATGTGTGAGTATGTGTGAGTGTGTGTGAGTGTGTGTGAGTGTGTGTGAGTGTGTGAGTGTGTGTGAGTGTGTGAGTGTGTGAGTCTGTGTGAGTGCGTGAGTGTGCGTGAGTGTGTGAATGTGTGTGTGAGTGTGTGTGAGTGTGTGTGAGTGTGTGTGAGTGTGTGTGAGTGTGTGAGTGTGTGTGAGTGTGTGTGAGTGTGTGTGAGTGTGTGTGAGTGTGTGTGAGTGTGTCTGAGTGTGTGTGAGTGTGAGTGTGTGTGAGTGTGTGTGAGTGTGTGTGAGTGTGTGAGTGTGTGAGTGTGTGTGTGAGTGTGTGTGAGTGTGTGTAAGTAAGTGTGAGTGAGTGTGAGTGAGTGTGTGAGTGTGTGTGAGTGCGTGTGAGTGTGTGAGTGTGTGAGTGTGTGAGTGTGTGTGAGTGTGTGTGAGTGTGTGTGAGTGTGTGAGTGTGTGTGAGTGTGTGTGAGTGTGTGTGAGTGTGTGTGAGTGTGTGTGAGTGTATGTGAGTATGTGTGAGTGTGTGTGAGTGTGTGTGAGTGTGAGTGAGTGTGAGTGTGTGTGAGTGTGTGTGACTGTGTGTGAGTGTGTGTGAGTGTGTGTGAGTGTGCGTGAGTGTGTGTGAGTGTGTGAGTGTGTGTGTGAGCGTGTGAGTGTGTGTGTGAGCGTGTGTGAGTGTGTGGGTGAGTGTGCGTGAGTGTGCGTGAGTGTGTGAGTGTGTGTGTGAGCGTGTGTGTGAGCGTGTGTGAGTGTATGGGTGAGGGTGCGTGAGTGTGCGTGAGTGTGCGTGAGTGTGTGTGAGTGTGTGTGAGTGTGTGTAAGTGTGTGTGAGTGTGTGTGACTACGTGAGTGCGTGAGTGTGCGTGAGTGTGCGTGAGTGTGTGTGAGTGTGTGCGTGAGTGTGTGTGTGTGTGAATGTGTGTGTGAGTGTGTGTGAGTGTGTGTGAGTGTATGTGAGTGTGTGTGAGTGTATGTGAGTGTGAGTGAGTGTGAGTGAGTGCGTGAGTGCGTGTGAGTGTGCGTGAGTGTGCGTTAGTGTGCGTGAGTGTGCGTGAGTGTGTGAGTGTGAGTGAGTGTGAGTGAGTGTGTGAGTGTGAGTGAGTGTGTGTGAGTGTGTGAGTGTGTGTGAGTGTGTGTGAGTGTGTGTGAGTGTGTGTGAGTGTGTGTGAGTGTGTGTGAGTGTGTGTGAGTGTGTGTGAGTGTGTGAGAGTGTGTGAGTGTGTGTGAGTGTGTGTGTGTGTGAGTGTGTGTGAGTGTGTAAGTGTGTGAGTGTGTGAGTGTGTGTGAGTGTGTGAGTGTGTGTGAGTGTGTGAGTCTGTGTGAGTGTGTGTGAGTGTGTGAGTCTGTGTGAGTGTGTGAGTGTGTGAGTGTGTGAGTGTGTGTGAGTGTGGGTGAGTGTGGGTGAGTGTGCGTGAGTGTGCGTGAGTGTGCGTAAGTGTGTGAGTGTGTGAGTGTGTGCGAGTGTGTGTGAGTGTGTGTGAGTGTGTGTGAGTGTGTGTGAGTGTGTGTGAGTGTGTGTGAGTGTGTGAGTGTGTGTGAGTGTGTGTGAGTGTGTGTGACTACGTGAGTGCGTGAGTGTGCGTGAGTGTGCGTGAGTGTGTGTGAGTGTGTGCGTGAGTGTGTGTGTGTGAGTGTGAGTGTGTGAGTGTGTGTGTGAGTGTGTGAGTGTGTGTGAGTGTGTGAGTCTGTGTGAGTGAGTGTGAGTGAGTGTAAGTAAGTGTGAGTGAGTGTAAGTAAGTGTGAGTGAGTGTGAGTGAGTGTGTGAGTGTGTGTGAGTGCGTGTGAGTGTGTGAGTGTGTGAGTGTGTGAGTGTGTGAGTGTGTAAGTGTGTAAGTGTGTGAGTGTGTGTGAGTGTGTGTGAGTGTGTGTGAGTGTGTGTGAGTGTGTGTGAGTGTATGTGAGTATGTGTGAGTGTGTGTGAGTGTGTGTGAGTGTGAGTGAGTGTGAGTGTGTGTGAGTGTGTGTGACTGTGTGTGAGTGTGTGTGAGTGTGTGTGAGTGTGCGTGAGTGTGTGTGAGTGTGTGAGTGTGTGTGTGAGCGTGTGAGTGTGTGTGTGAGCGTGTGTGAGTGTGTGGGTGAGTGTGCGTGAGTGTGCGTGAGTGTGTGAGTGTGTGTGTGAGCGTGTGTGAGTGTATGGGTGAGGGTGCGTGAGTGTGCGTGAGTGTGTAAGTATGTGTGAGTGTGTGTGTGAGTGTGTGTGAGTGTGTGAGCCTGTGTGAGTGAGTGTAAGTGAGTGTGAGTGAGTGTGTGAGTGTGTGTGAGTGCGTGTGAGTGCGTGTGAGTGCGTGTGAGTGTGTGAGTGTGTGAGTGTGTGAGTGTGTGAGTGTGTGAGTGTGTGAGTGTGTAAGTGTGTGAGTGTGTGTGAGTGTGTGTGAGTGTGTGTGAGTGTGTGTGAGTGTGCGTGAGTGTGCGTGAGTGTGCGTGAGTGTGTGTGAGTGTGTGTGAGTGTGAGTGTGGGTGAGTGTGCGTGAGTGTGCGTGAGTGTGCGTGAGTGTGCGAGTGTGTGTGAGTGTGTGTGAGTGTGTGTTAGTGTGTGTGAGTGTGTGTGAGTGTGTGTGAGTGTGAGTGTGTGTGAGTGTGTGTGAGTGTGTGTGTGAGTATGTGTGAGTGTGTGTGAGTGTGTGAGTGTGTGTGAGTGTGTGTGAGTGTATGTGAGTGTGAGTGAGTGTGAGTGAGTGCGTGAGTGTGTGTGAGTGTGTGAGTGTGTAAGTATGTGTGTGTGTGTGTGAGAGTGTGTGAGAGTGTGTGAGAGTGTGTGAGTGTGTGAGTGTGTGAGTGTGTGAGTGTGTGAGTCTGTGTGAGTGAGTGTGAGTGAGTGTAAGTAAGTGTGAGTGAGTGTAAGTAAGTGTGAGTGAGTGTGAGTGAGTGTGTGAGTGCGTGTGAGTGTGTGAGTGTGTGAGTGTGTGAGTGTGTGAGTGTGTGAGTGTGTAAGTGTGTGAGTGTGTGTGAGTGTGTGTGAGTGTGTGTGAGTGTGTGTGAGTGTGTGTGAGTGAGAGTGAGTGTGCGTGAGTGTGCGTGAGTGTGCGTGAGTGTGCGTGAGTGTGTGTGAGTGTGTGAGTGTGTGTGAGTGTGTGTGAGTATGTGTGAGTGTATGTGAGTATGTGTGAGTGTGTGAGTGTGTGTGAGTGTGAGTGAGTGTGAGTGTGTGTGAGTGTGTGTGAGTGTGTGTGAGTGTGTGTGACTGTGTGTGAGTGTGTGTGAGTGTGTGTGAGTGTGCGTGAGTGTGTGTGAGTGTGTGAGTGTGTGTGTGAGCGTGTGTGAGTGTGTGGGTGAGTGTGCGTGAGTGTGCGTGAGTGTGTGAGTGTGTGTGTGAGCGTGTGTGTGAGCGTGTGTGAGTGTATGGGTGAGGGTGCGTGAGTGTGTGTGAGTGTGTGAGTGTGTGTGAGTGTGTGTGAGTGTGTGTGAGTGTGTGTGAGTGTGCGTGAGTGTGCGTGAGTGTGTGTTAGTGTGTGTGAGTGTGTGAGTGTGTGTGAGTGTGTGTGAGTGTGTGTGAGTGTGTGAGTGTGTGTGAGTGTGTGTGAGTGTGTGAGTGTGTGTTAGTGTGTGTGAGTGTGAGTGTGTGTGAGTGTGTGTGAGTGTGCGTGAGTGTGCGTGAGTGCGTGAGTGTGTGAGTGTGTGTGAGTGTGTGTGAGTGTGTGTGAGTGAGTGTGAGTGTGGGTCAGTGAGAGTGAGTGTGAGTGAGAGTGAGTGTGCGTGAGTGTGCCTGAGTGTGCGTGAGTGTGCGTGAGTGTGCGTGAGTGTGCGTGAGTGTGCGTGAATGTGTGTGAGTGTGTGTGAGTGTGTGTGAATGTGCGTGAGTGTGCGTGAGTGCGTGAGTGTGTGAGTGTGAGTGTGTGTGTGTGAGTGTGTGAGTGTGTGTGAGTGTGTGTGAGTATGTGTGAGTATGTGTGAGTGTGTGTGAGTGTGTGTGAGTGTGTGTGAGTGTGTGAGTGTGTGTGAGTGTGTGAGTGTGTGAGTCTGTGTGAGTGCGTGAGTGTGCGTGAGTGTGTGAATGTGTGTGTGAGTGTGTGTGAGTGTGTGTGAGTGTGTGTGAGTGTGTGTGAGTGTGTGAGTGTGTGTGAGTGTGTGTGAGTGTGTGAGTGTGTGGGAGTGTGTGTGAGTGAGCGTGAGTGTGTGTGTGAGTGTGTGTGTGTGTGAGTGTGTGAGTGTGTGTGAGTGTGTAAGTATGTGTGAGTGTGTAAGTATGTGTGAGTGTGTGTTTGAGTGTGTGTGTGAGTGTGTGAGTGTGTAAGTATGTGTGAGTGTGTGTTTGAGTGTGTGTGTGAGTGTGTGAGTGTGTGTGAGTGTGTGAGTCTGTGTGAGTGTGTGTGTCTGTGTAAGTGTGTGAGTGTGTGTGTGAGTGTGCGTGAGTGTGTGTGAGTGTGTGAGTGTGTGTGTGAGTGTGTGTGAGTGTGCGTGAGTGTGTGTGAGTGTGTGTGAGTGTGTGAGTGTGTGTGACTGTGTGAGTGTGTGAGTGTGTGTGAGTGTGTGTGAGTGTGCGTGAGTGTGCGTGAGTGTGCGTGAGTGTGTGTGAGTGTGTGTGAGTGTGAGTGTGAGTGTGGGTGAGTGTGCGTGAGTGTGCGTGAGTGTGCGTGAGTGTGCGTGAGTGTGCGTGAGTGTGCGTGAGTGTGTGTGAGTGTGTGTGAGTGTGTGAGTGTGTGTGAGTGTGCGTGAGTGTGCGTGAGTGTGTGAGTGTGTGAGTGTGTGAGTGTGGGTGAGTGTGCGTGAGTGTGCGTGAGTGTGCGTGAGTGTGCGTGAGTGCGTGAGTGTGCGTGAGTGTGTGAGAGTGTGTGTGAGTGTGTGTGACTGTGTGAGTGTGTGAGTGTGTGAGTGTGTGTGAGTGTGTGTGAGTGTGTGAGTGTGTGTGAGTGTGTGTGAGTGTGTGTGAGTGTGTGTGAGTGTGTGTGAGTGTGTGTGAGTGTGTGTGAGTGTGTGTGAGTGTGTGTGAGTGTGTGTGAGTGTGAGTGTGTGTGAGTGTGTGTGAGTGTGTGTGAGTGTGTGAGTGTGTGAGTGTGTGTGTGAGTGTGTGTGAGTGTGTGTGAGTGTGTGTGAGTGTGTGTGAGTGTGTGTGAGTGTGTGTGAGTGTGTGTGAGTGTGTGTGAGTGTGTGTGAGTGTGTGTGAGTGTGTGTGAGTGTGTGTGAGTGTGTGTGACTACGTGAGTGCGTGAGTGTGCGTGAGTGTGCGTGAGTGTGTGTGAGTGTGTGCGTGAGTGTGTGTGTGTGTGAATGTGTGTGTGAGTGTGTGTGAGTGTGTGTGAGTGTATGTGAGTGTGTGTGAGTGTATGTGAGTGTGAGTGAGTGTGAGTGAGTGCGTGAGTGCGTGTGAGTGTGCGTGAGTGTGCGTTAGTGTGCGTGAGTGTGCGTGAGTGTGTGTGAGTGTGTGAGTGTGAGTGAGTGTGTGTGAGTGTGTGAGTGTGTGCGAGTGTTTGTGAGTTTGTGTGAGTTTGTGTGAGTGTGTGTGAGTGTGTGTGAGTGTGTGTGAGTGTGTGTGAGTGTGTGTGAGTGTGTGTGAGTGTGTGTGAGTGTGTGAGAGTGTGTGAGTGTGTGTGAGTGTGTGTGTGTGTGAGTGTGTGTGAGTGTGTAAGTGTGTGAGTGTGTGAGTGTGTGTGAGTGTGTGAGTGTGTGTGAGTGTGTGAGTCTGTGTGAGTGTGTGTGAGTGTGTGAGTGTGTGAGTCTGTGAGTGTGTGAGTGTGTGAGTGTGTGTGAGTGTGGGTGAGTGTGGGTGAGTGTGGGTGAGTGTGCGTGAGTGTGCGTGAGTGTGTGAGTGTGTGAGTGTGTGCGAGTGTGTGTGAGTGTGTGTGAGTGTGTGTGAGTGTGTGTGAGTGTGTGTGAGTGTGTGTGAGTGTGTGAGTGTGTGTGAGTGTTTGTGAGTTTGTGTGAGTTTGTGTGAGTGTGTGTGAGTGTGTGTGAGTGTGTGTGAGTGTGTGTGAGTGTGTGAGAGTGTGTGTGAGTGTGAGTGTGTGAGTGTGTGTGTGAGTGTGTGAGTGTGTGTGAGTGTGTGAGTCTGTGTGAGTGAGTGTGAGTGAGTGTAAGTAAGTGTGAGTGAGTGTAAGTAAGTGTGAGTGAGTGTGAGTGAGTGTGTGAGTGTGTGTGAGTGCGTGTGAGTGTGTGAGTGTGTGAGTGTGTGAGTGTGTAAGTGTGTAAGTGTGTGAGTGTGTGTGAGTGTGTGTGAGTGTGTGTGAGTGTGTGTGAGTGTGTGTGAGTGTATGTGAGTATGTGTGAGTGTGTGTGAGTGTGTGTGAGTGTGAGTGAGTGTGAGTGTGTGTGAGTGTGTGTGACTGTGTGTGAGTGTGTGTGAGTGTGTGTGAGTGTGCGTGAGTGTGTGTGAGTGTGTGAGTGTGTGTGTGAGCGTGTGAGTGTGTGTGTGAGCGTGTGAGTGTGTGTGTGAGCGTGTGTGAGTGTGTGGGTGAGTGTGCGTGAGTGTGCGTGAGTGTGTGAGTGTGTGTGTGAGCGTGTGTGTGAGCGTGTGTGAGTGTATGGGTGAGGGTGCGTGAGTGTGCGTGAGTGTGCGTGAGTGTGTGTGAGTGTGTGTGAGTGTGTGTGAGTGTGTGTGAGTGTGTGTGAGTGTGTGTGACTACGTGAGTGCGTGAGTGTGCGTGAGTGTGTGTGAGTGTGTGCGTGAGTGTGTGTGTGTGTGAATGTGTGTGTGAGTGTGTGTGAGTGTGTGTGAGTGTATGTGAGTGTGTGTGAGTGTATGTGAGTGTGAGTGAGTGTGAGTGAGTGCGTGAGTGCGTGTGAGTGTGCGTGAGTGTGCGTTAGTGTGCGTGAGTGTGCGTGAGTGTGTGTGAGTGTGTGAGTGTGCGTGAGTGTGCGTGAGTGTGCGTGAGTGTGTGTGAGTGTGTGTGAGTGGTAGTGTGGGTGAGTGTGGGTGAGTGTGCGTGAGTGTGTGTGAGTGTGTGAGTGAGTGTGTGTGAGTGTGGGAGAGTGTGCGTGAGTGTGCGTGAGTGTGTGTGAGTGTGTGAGTGTGTGTGTGAGTGTGTGTGAGTGTGCGTGAGTGTGTGTGAGTGTGTGTGAGTGTGTGTGAGTGTGTGTGAGTGTGTGTGACTGTGTGAGAGTGTGTGTGAGTGTATGTGAGTGTGAGTGAGTGTGAGTGAGTGCGTGAGTGTGTGTGAGTGTGTAAGTATGTGTGAGTGTGTGTGAGTGTATGTGAGTGTGAGTGAGTGTGAGTGAGTGCGTGAGTGTGTGTGAGTGTGTGTGAGTGTGTGTGAGTGTGTGTGAGTGTGTGTGAGTGTGTGTGAGTGTGTGTGAGTGTGTGTGAGTGTGTGTGAGTGTGTGTGAGTGTGTGTGAGTGTGTGTGAGTGTGTGTGAGTGTGTGTGAGTGTGTGTGAGTGTGTGTGAGTGTGTGTGAGTGTGTGTGAGTGTGTGTGAGTGTGTGTGAGTGTGTAAGTATGTGTGAGTGTGTGTGTGAGTGTGTGTGTGAGTGTGTGAGTGTGTGTGAGTGTGTGAGTCTGTGTGAGTGAGTGTGAGTGAGTGTAAGTAAGTGTGAGTGAGTGTAAGTAAGTGTGAGTGAGTGTGAGTGAGTGTGTGAGTGTGTGTGAGTGTGTGTGAGTGCGTGTGAGTGCGTGTGAGTGTGTGAGTGTGTGAGTGTGTGAGTGTGTGAGTGTGTAAGTGTGTGAGTGTGTGTGAGTGTGTGTGAGTGTGTGTGAGTGTGTGTGAGTGTGCGTGAGTGTGCGTGAGTGTGCGTGAGTGTGCGTGAGTGTGTGTGTGAGTGTGTGTGAGTGTGTGTGAGTGTATGTGAGTGTGAGTGAGTGTGAGTGAGTGCGTGAGTGTGTGTGAGTGTGTGAGTGTGTAAGTATGTGTGTGTGTGTGTGAGAGTGTGTGAGAGTGTGTGAGTGTGAGTGAGTGCGTGAGTGTGTGTGAGTGTGTGAGTGTGTAAGTATGTGTGTGTGTGTGTGAGAGTGTGTGAGAGTGTGTGAGTGTGTGAGTGTGTGAGTGTGTGAGTGTGTAAGTGTGTGAGTGTGTGTGAGTGTGTGTGAGTGTGTGTGAGTGTGTGTGAGTGTGAGTGTGGGTGAGTGTGCGTGAGTGTGCGAGAGTGTGCGAGTGTGTGCGAGTGTGTGAGTGTGTGAGTGTGTGTGAGTGTGCGTGAGTGTGCGTGAGTGTGTGTGAGTGTGTGTGAGTGTGAGCGTGGGTGAGTGTGCGTGAGTGTGCGTGAGTGTGCGTGAGTGTGTGTGAGTGTGTGAGTGTGTGTGAGTGTGTGTGAGTGTGTGTGTGTGTGAGTGTGTGAGTGTGTGTGAGTGTGTGAGTCTGTGTGAGTGAGTGTGAGTGAGTGTAAGTAAGTGTGAGTGAGTGTAAGTGTGAGTGAGTGTGAGTGAGTGTGTGAGTGTGTGTGAGTGCGTGTGAGTGCGTGTGAGTGTGTGAGTGTGTGAGTGTGTGAGTGTGTAAGTGTGTGAGTGTGTGTGAGTGTGTGTGAGTGTGTGTGAATGTGTGTGAGTGAGAGTGAGTGTGCGTGAGTGTGCGTGAGTGTGCGTGAGTGTGCGTGAGTGTGCGTGAGTGTGCGTGAGTGTGTGAGTGTGTGTGAGTGTGTGTGAGTGTGTGTGAGTGTGTGTGAGTGTGAGTGAGTGTGTGTGAGTGTGTGTGAGTGTGAGTGAGTGTAAGTAAGTGTGAGTGAGTGTGAGTGAGTGTAAGTAAGTGTGAGTGAGTGTAAGTAAGTGTGAGTGAGTGTGAGTGAGTGTGAGTGAGTGTGCGTGAGTGTGCGTGAGTGTGCGTGAGTGTGTGAGTGTGTGTGAGTGTGTGTGTGTGAGTGTGTGTGAGTGTGTGTGAGTGTGTGTGAGTGTGTGAGTGTGTGTGAGTGTGTGTGAGTGTGTGTGAGTGTGTGTGAGTGTGTGTGAGTGTGTGTGAGTGTGCGTGAGTGTGCGTGAGTGTGTGTTAGTGTGTGTGAGTGTGTGAGTGTGTGTGAGTGTGTGTGAGTGTATGTGAGTGTGTGAGTGTGTGTGAGTGTGTGTGAGTGTGTGAGTGTGTGTTAGTGTGTGTGAGTGTGAGTGTGTGTGAGTGTGTGTGAGTGTGCGTGAGTGTGCGTGAGTGCGTAAGTGTGCGAGTGTGTGTGAGTGTGTGTGAGTGTGTGTGAGTGTGTGTGAGTGTGTGTGAGTGTGTGAGTGTGTGTGAGTGTTTGTGAGTGTTTGTGAGTTTGTGTGAGTGTGTGTGAGTGTGTGTGAGTGTGTGTGAGTGTGTGTGAGTGTGTGTGAGTGTGTGTGAGTGTGTATGAGTGTGTGAGTGTGTGTGAGTGTGTGTGAGTGTGTGTGAGTGTGTGAGTGTGTGTGAGTGTGTGTGAGTTTGTGTGAGTGTGTGTGAGTGTGTGTGAGTGTGTGTGAGTGTGTGTGAGTGTGTGTGAGTGTGTGTGAGTGTGTGTGAGTGTGTGTGAGTGTGTGAGAGTGTGTGAGTGTGTGTGAGTGTGTGTGTGTGTGAGTGTGTGTGAGTGTGTAAGTGTGTGACTGCGTGAGTGCGTGAGTGTGAGTGAGTGTGAGTGAGTGTAAGTAAGTGTGAGTGAGTGTAAGTAAGTGTGAGTGAGTGTGAGTGAGTGTAAGTAAGTGTGAGTGAGTGTGAGTGAGTGTGAGTGAGTGTGAGTGAGTGTGCGTGAGTGTGCGTGAGTGTGTGTGAGTGTGTGAGTGTGTGTGAGTGTGTGTGAGTGTGTGTGAGTGTGTGAGTGTGTGTGAGTGTGTGTGAGTGTATGTGAGTATGTGTGAGTGTGTGTGAGTGTGTGTGAGTGTGGGTGAGTGTGCGTGAGTGTGCGTGAGTGTGCGTGAGTGTGCGTGAGTGTGCGTGAGTGTGTGAGTGTGTGAGTGTGTGTGAGTGTGTGTGAGTGTGTGTGAGTGTGTGTGAGTGTGTGTGAGTGTGCGTGAGTGTGCGTGAGTGTGCGTGAGTGTGTGTGAGTGTGTGTGAGTGGTAGTGTGGGTGAGTGTGCGTGAGTGTGCGTGAGTGTGTGTGAGTGTGTGAGTGAGTGTGTGTGAGTGTGGGAGAGTGTGCGTGAGTGTGCGTGAGTGTGTGTGAGTGTGTGAGTGTGTGTGTGAGTGTGTGTGAGTGTGCGTGAGTGTGTGTGAGTGTGTGTGAGTGTGTGTGAGTGTGTGTGAGTGTGTGAGTGTGTGTGACTGTGTGAGTGTGTGAGTGTGTGTGAGTGTGTGTGAGTGTGCGTGAGTGTGCGTGAGTGTGCGTGAGTGTGTGTGAGTGTGTGTGAGTGTGAGTGTGGGTGAGTGTGCGTGAGTGTGCGTGAGTGTGCGTGAGTGTGCGTGAGTGTGCGTGAGTGTGCGTGAGTGTGCGTGAGTGTGCGTGAGTGTGCGTGAGTGTGCGTGAGTGTGTGTGAGTGTGTGTGAGTGTGTGAGTATGTGTGAGTGTGCGTGAGTGTGCGTGAGTGTGTGAGTGTGTGAGTGTGTGAGTGTGTGTGAGTGTGCGTGAGTGTGCGTGAGTGTGCGTGAGTGTGCGTGAGTGCGTGAGTGTGTGTGAGTGTGTGAGAGTGTGTGTGAGTGTGTGTGACTGTGTGAGTGTGTGAGTGTGTGAGTGTGTGTGGGTGTGTGTGAGTGTGTGAGTGTGTGTGAGTGTGTGTGAGTGTGTGTGAGTGTGTGTGAGTGTGTGTGAGTGTGTGTGAGTGTGTGTGAGTGTGTGTGAGTGTGTGTGAGTGTGTGTGAGTGTGTGTGAGTGTGTGTGAATGTGTGTGAGTGTGTGTGAGTGTGTGTGACTGTGTGTGAGTGTGTGTGAGTGTGTGTGAGTGTGTGTGAGTGTGTGTGAGTGTGCGTGAGTGTGCGTGAGTGTGTGAGTGTGTGTGAGTGTATGTGAGTATGTGTGAGTGTGTGTGAGTGTGCGTGAGTGTGCGTGAGTGTGCGTGAGTGTGCGTGAGTGTGTGTGAGTGTGAGTGTGGGTGAGTGTGCGTGAGTGTGCGTGAGTGTGCGTGAGTGTGCGTGAGTGTGCGTGAGTGTGCGTGAGTGTGCGTGAGTGTGCGTGAGTGTGTGTGAGTGTGTGAGTGTGTGTGAGTGTGCGTGAGTGTGTGAGTGTGTGAGTGTGTGAGTGTGTGTGAGTGTGGGTGAGTGTGGGTGAGTGTGCGTGAGTGTGCGTGAGTGTGCGTGAGTGTGCGTGAGTGCGTGAGTGTGTGTGAGTGTGTGAGAGTGTGTGTGAGTGTGTGTGACTGTGTGAGTGTGTGAGTGTGTGAGTGTGTGTGAGTGTGTGTGAGTGTGTGAGTGTGTGTGTGAGTGTGTGTGAGTGTGTGTGAGTGTGTGTGAGTGTGTGTGAGTGTGTGTGAGTGTGTGTGAGTGTGTGTGAGTGTGTGTGAGTGTGTGTGAGTGTGGGCGAGTGTGCGTGAGTGTGCGTGAGTGTGCGTGAGTGTGCGTGAGTGTGTGTGAGTGTGCGTGAGTGTGCGTGAGTGTGCGTGAGTGTGCGTGAGTGTGCGTGAGTGTGTGAGTGTGTGTGAGTGTGTGTGAGTGTGCGTGAGTGTGTGAGTGTGTGTGAGTGTATGTGAGTATGTGTGAGTGTGTGTGAGTGTGTGTGAGTGTGGGTGAGTGTGCGTGAGTGTGCGTGAGTGTGCGTGAGTGTGCGTGAGTGTGCGTGAGTGTGCGTGAGTGTGCGTGAGTGTGCGTGAGTGTGCGTGAGTGTGTGAGTGTGTGTGAGTGTGTGTGAGTGTGCGTGAGTGTGTGTGAGTGTGTGAGTGAGTGTGTGTGAGTGTGGGAGAGTGTGCGTGAGTGTGCGTGAGTGTGTGTGAGTGTGCGTGAGTGTGTGTGAGTGTGTGTGAGTGTGTGTGAGTGTGTGTGAGTGTGTGTGAGTGTGTGTGACTGTGTGAGTGTGTGAGTGTGTGTGAGTGTGTGTGAGTGTGCGTGAGTGTGCGTGAGTGTGCGTGAGTGTGTGTGAGTGTGTGTGAGTGTGAGTGTGAGTGTGGGTGAGTGTGGGTGAGTGTGCGTGAGTGTGCGTGAGTGTGCGTGAGTGTGCGTGAGTGTGCGTGAGTGTGCGTGAGTGTGCGTGAGTGTGTGTGAGTGTGTGTGAGTGTGTGAGTGTGTGTGAGTGTGCGTGAGTGTGCGTGAGTGTGTGAGTGTGTGAGTGTGTGAGTGTGTGTGAGTGTGGGTGAGTGTGGGTGAGTGTGCGTGAGTGTGCGTGAGTGTGCGTGAGTGCGCGTGAGTGCGTGAGTGTGTGTGAGTGTGTGAGAGTGTGTGTGAGTGTGTGTGAGTGTGCGTGAGTGTGTGTGAGTGTGTGTGTGAGTGTGTGTGACTGTGTGAGTGTGTGTGAGTGTGTGTGAGTGTGTGTGACTGTGTGAGTGTGTGAGTGTGTGAGTGTGTGTGAGTGTGTGTGAGTGTGTGTGAGTGTGTGTGAGTGTGTGTGAGTGTGTGTGAGTGTGTGTGAGTGTGTGTGAGTGTGTGTGAGTGTGTGTGAGTGTGTGTGAGTGTGAGTGTGTGTGAGTGTGTGTGAGTGTGTGTGAGTGTGAGTGTGTGTGAGTGTGTGTGAGTGTGTGTGAGTGTGTAAGTATGTGTGAGTGTGTGTTTGAGTGTGTGTGTGAGTGTGTGAGTGTGTGTGAGTGTGTGAGTCTGTGTGAGTGTGTGTGTCTGTGTAAGTGTGTGAGTGTGTGAGTGTGTGAGTGTGTGAGTGTGTGTGAGTGTGCGTGAGTGTGCGTGAGTGTGCGTGAGTGTGTGTGAGTGTGAGTGTGTGTGAGTGTGTGTGAGTGTGTGTGAGTGTGTGTGAGTGTGTGTGAGTGTGTGTGAGTGTGCGTGAGTGTGCGTGAGTGTGCGTGAGTGTGAGTGTGTGTGAGTGTGTGTGAGTGTGTGTTAGTGTGTGTGAGTGTGTGTGAGTGTGTGTGAGTGTGAGTGTGTGTGAGTGAGTGTGAATGAGTGCGTGAGTGTATGTGAGTGTGTGAGTGTGTAAGTATGTGTGAGTGTGTGTTTGAGTGTGTGTGTGAGTGTGTGAGTGTGTAAGTATGTGTGAGTGTGTGTTTGAGTGTGTGTGTGAGTGTGTGAGTGTGTGCGAGTGTTTGTGAGTTTGTGTGAGTGTGTGTGAGTGTGTGTGAGTGTGTGTGAGTGTGTGTGAGTGTGTGTGAGTGTGTGTGAGTGTGTGTGAGTGTGTGTGAGTGTGTGAGAGTGTGTGAGTGTGTGTGAGTGTGTGTGAGTGTGTGTGAGTGTGTGTGAGTGTGTGTGACTACGTGAGTGCGTGAGTGTGCGTGAGTGTGCGTGAGTGTGTGTGAGTGTGTGCGTGAGTGTGTGTGTGTGTGTGAATGTGTGTGTGAGTGTGTGTGAGTGTGGGTGAGTGTGGGTGAGTGTGCGTGAGTGTGCGTGAGTGTGCGTGAGTGTGCGTGAGTGTGTGAGTGTGTGCGAGTGTGTGTGAGTGTGTGTGAGTGTGTGTGAGTGTGTGTGAGTGTGTGTGAGTGTGTGTGAGTGTGTGAGTGTGTGTGAGTGTTTGTGAGTTTGTGTGAGTGTGTGTGAGTGTGTGTGAGTGTGTGTGAGTGTGTGTGAGTGTGTGTGAGTGTGTGTGAGTGTGTGTGAGTGTGTGTGAGTGTGTGAGTGTGTGTGAGTGTGTGTGAGTGTGTGTGAGTGTGAGTGTGTGAGTGTGTGTGTGAGTGTGTGAGTGTGTGTGAGTGTGGGTGAGTGTGGGTGAGTGTGCGTGAGTGTGCGTGAGTGTGCGTGAGTGTAAGTAAGTGTGAGTGAGTGTGAGTGAGTGTGTGAGTGTGTGTGAGTGCGTGTGAGTGTGTGAGTGTGTGAGTGTGTGAGTGTGTGAGTGTGTGAGTGTGTAAGTGTGTGAGTGTGTGTGAGTGTGTGTGAGTGTGTGTGAGTGTGTGTGAGTGTGTGTGAGTGTGTGTGAGTGTATGTGAGTATGTGTGAGTGTGTGTGAGTGTGTGTGAGTGTGAGTGAGTGTGAGTGTGTGTGAGTGTGTGAGTCTGTGTGAGTGCGTGAGTGTGCGTGAGTGTGTGAATGTGTGTGTGAGTGTGTGTGAGTGTGTGTGAGTGTGTGTGAGTGTGTGAGTGTGTGTGAGTGTGTGTGAGTGTGTGTGAGTGTGTGTGAGTGTGTGAGTGTGTGTGAGTGTGTGTGAGTGAGCGTGAGTGTGTGTGTGAGTGTGTGTGTGTGTGTGTGTGTGAGTGTGTGTGAGTGAGTGAGTGTGTGTGAGTGTGTGTGAGTGTGTGAGTGTGTGTGTGTGTGAGAGAGTGTGTGTGTGAGTGTGTGAGTGTGTGTGAGTGTGTAAGTATGTGTAAGTATGTGTGAGTGTGTGTGTGAGTATGTGTGTGAGTGTGTGAGTGTGTGTGAGTGTGTGTGAGTGTGTGAGTGTGTGTGAGTGTGTGAGTGAGTGTGTGTGAGTGTGGGAGAGTGTGCGTGAGTGTGCGTGAGTGTGTGTGAGTGTGTGAGTGTGTGTGTGAGTGTGTGTGAGTGTGCGTGAGTGTGTGTGAGTGTGCGTGAGTGTGTGTGAGTGTGTGTGAGTGTGTGTGAGTGTGTGACTGTGTGAGTGTGTGAGTGTGTGTGAGTGTGTGTGAGTGTGCGTGAGTGTGCGTGAGTGTGCGTGAGTGTGCGTGAGTGTGTGTGAGTGTGAGTGTGGGTGAGTGTGCGTGAGTGTGCGTGAGTGTGCGTGAGTGTGCGTGAGTGTGCGTGAGTGTGCGTGAGTGTGCGTGAGTGTGCGTGAGTGTGTGTGAGTGTGTGTGAGTGTGTGAGTGTGTGTGAGTGTGCGTGAGTGTGCGTGAGTGTGTGAGTGTGTGAGTGTGTGAGTGTGTGTGAGTGTGGGTGAGTGTGGGTGAGTGTGCGTGAGTGTGCGTGAGTGTGCGTGAGTGTGCGTGAGTGTGCGTGAGTGCGTGAGTGTGTGTGAGTGTGTGAGAGTGTGTGTGAGTGTGTGTGACTGTGTGAGTGTGTGAGTGTGTGAGTGTGTGTGAGTGTGTGTGAGTGTGTGAGTGTGTGTGTGAGTGTGTGTGAGGGTGCGTGAGTGTGCGTGAGTGTGCGTGAGTGTGCGTGAGTGTGCGTGAGTGTGCGTGAGTGTGTGAGTGTGTGTAAGTGTGTGTGAGTGTGTGAGTGTGTGTGAGTGTGTATGAGTGTGTGAGTGTGTGTGAGTGTGTGTGAGTGTGTGTGAGTGTGTGAGTGTGTGTGAGTGTGTGTGAGTTTGTGTGAGTGTGTGTGAGTGTGTGTGAGTGTGTGTGAGTGTGTGTGAGTGTGTGTGAGTGTGTGTGAGTGTGTGTGAGTGTGTGTGAGTGTGTGAGAGTGTGTGAGTGTGTGTGAGTGTGTGTGAGTGTGTGTGAGTGTGTGTGAGTGTGCGTGAGTGTGCGTGAGTGTGTGTTAGTGTGTGTGAGTCTGTGTGAGTGCGTGAGTCTGTGTGAGTGTGTGAGTGTGTGAGTGTGTGAGTGTGTGTGAGTGTGTGAGTGTGTGTTAGTGTGTGTGAGTGTGAGTGTGTGTGAGTGTGTGTGAGTGTGCGTGAGTGTGCGTGAGTGCGTGAGTGTGTGAGTGTGTGTGAGTGTGTGTGAGTGTGTGTGAGTGAGTGTGAGTGTGGGTCAGTGAGAGTGAGTGTGAGAGAGAGTGAGTGTGCGTGAGTGTGCCTGAGTGTGCGTGAGTGTGCGTGAGTGTGCGTGAGTGTGCGTGAGTGTGCGTGAATGTGTGTGAGTGTGTGAGAGTGTGTGTGAATGTGCGTGAGTGTGCGTGAGTGCGTGAGTGTGTGAGTGTGAGTGTGTGTGTGTGAGTGTGTGAGTGTGTGTGAGTGTGTGTGAGTATGTGTGAGTGTGTGTGAGTGTGTGTGAGTGTGTGTGAGTGTGTGAGTGTGTGTGAGTGTGTGAGTGTGTGAGTCTGTGTGAGTGCGTGAGTGTGCGTGAGTGTGTGAATGTGTGTGTGAGTGTGTGTGAGTGTGTGTGAGTGTGTGTGAGTGTGTGTGAGTGTGTGTGAGTGTGTGAGTGTGTGTGAGTGTGTGTGAGTGTGTGTGAGTGTGTGAGTGTGTGTGAGTGTGTGTGAGTGAGCGTGAGTGTGTGTGTGAGTGTGTGAGTGTGTGTGTGAGTGTGTGTGAGTGTGCGTGAGTGTGTGTGAGTGTGTGTGAGTGTGTGTGAGTGTGTGTGAGTGTGTGAGTGTGTGTGACTGTGTGAGTGTGTGAGTGTGTGTGAGTGTGTGTGAGTGTGCGTGAGTGTGCGTGAGTGTGCGTGAGTGTGTGTGAGTGTGTGTGAGTGTGAGTGTGGGTGAGTGTGCGTGAGTGTGCGTGAGTGTGCGTGAGTGTGCGTGAGTGTGCGTGAGTGTGTGTGAGTGTGTGTGAGTGTGCGTGAGTGTGCGTGAGTGTGCGTGAGTGTGCGTGAGTGTGCGTGAGTGTGCGTGAGTGTGCGTGAGTGTGCGTGAGTGTGTGTGAGTGTGTGTGAGTGTGTGAGTGTGTGTGAGTGTGCTTGAGTGTGCGTGAGTGTGTGAGTGTGTGAGTGTGTGAGTGTGTGTGAGTGTGGGTGAGTGTGGGTGAGTGTGCGTGAGTGTGCGTGAGTGTGCGTGAGTGTGCGTGAGTGTGCGTGAGTGTGTGTGAGTGTGTGTGAGTGTGTGTGAGTGTGTGTGAGTGTGTGTGAGTGTGTGTGAGTGTGAGTGTGTGTGAGTGTGTGTGAGTGTGTGTGAGTGTGTGTGAGTGTGTGAGTGTGTGTGTGAGTGTGTGTGAGTGTGTGTGAGTGTGTGTGAGTGTGTGTGAGTGTGTGTGAGTGTGTGTGAGTGTGTGTGAGTGTGTGTGAGTGTGTGTGAGTGTGTGTGAGTGTGTGTGAGTGTGTGTGAGTGTGTGTGACTACGTGAGTGCGTGAGTGTGCGTGAGTGTGCGTGAGTGTGTGTGAGTGTGTGCGTGAGTGTGTGTGTGTGTGTGAATGTGTGTGTGAGTGTGTGTGAGTGTATGTGAATGTGAGTGAGTGTGAGTGAGTGCGTGAGTGCGTGTGAGTGTGCGTGAGTGTGCGTGAGTGTGCGTGAGTGTGTGTGAGTGTGTGAGTGTGAGTGAGTGTGTGTGAGTGTGTGCGAGTGTTTGTGAGTTTGTGTGAGTGTGTGTGAGTGTGTGTGAGTGTGTGAGTGTGTGTGAGTGTGTATGAGTGTGTGAGTGTGTGTGAGTGTGTGTGAGTGTGTGTGAGTGTGTGTGAGTGTGTGTGAGTGTGTGTGAGTGTGTGTGAGTGTGTGTGAGTGTGTGTGAGTGTGTGTGAGTGTGTGAGTGTGTGAGTGTGCGTGAGTGTGTGTGAGTGTGTGTGAGTGTGTGTGAGTGTGTGAGTGTGTGAGTGTGTGTGAGTGTGTGAGTGTGTGAGTGTGTGTGTGAGTGAGTGTGTGTGAGTGTGTGTGAGTGTGTGAGTGTGTGTGAGTGAGAGTGAGTGAGAGTGAGTGTGTGTGTGAGTGTGTGTGTGTGTGAGTGTGTGAGTGTGTGAGTGTGTGTGAGTGTGTGTGAGTGTGTGTGAGTGTGTGTGTGTGAGTGTGTGAGAGTGTGTGTGTGTGAGTGTGTGTGTGTGTGAGTGTGTAAGTATGTGTGAGTGTGTGTGTGAGTGTGTGTGTGAGTGTGTGAGTGTGTGTGAGTGTGTGTGAGTGAGAGTGAGTGAGCGTGAGTGTGTGTGTGAGTGTGTGTGTGTGTGAGTGTGTGAGTGTGTGTGAGTGTGTGTGAGTGTGTGTGAGTGTGTGTGAGTGTGTGTGAGTGTGTGTGAGTGTGTGTGAGTGTGTGTGTGTGTGAGTGTGTGAGAGTGTGTGTGTGTGAGTGTGTGAGTGTGTGTGAGTGTGTAAGTATGTGTGAGTGTGTGTGTGAGTGTGTGTGTGAGTGGTAGTGTGGGTGAGTGTGCGTGAGTGTGCGTGAGTGTGTGTGAGTGTGTGAGTGAGTGTGTGTGAGTGTGGGAGAGTGTGCGTGAGTGTGCGTGAGTGTGTGTGAGTGTGTGAGTGTGTGTGTGAGTGTGTGTGAGTGTGTGTGAGTGTGTGAGTGTGTGTGACTGTGTGAGTGTGCGTGAGTGTGTGTGAGTGTGTGTGTGAGTGTGTGTGACTGTGTGAGTGTGTGTGAGTGTGTGTGACTGTGTGAGTGTGTGAGTGTGAGTGAGTGTGTGTGAGTGTGTGTGAGTGTGTGTGAGTGTGTGTGAGTGTGTGTGAGTGTGTGTGAGTGTGTGTGAGTGTGTGTGAGTGTGTGTGAGTGTGTGTGAGTGTGTGTGAGTGTGTGTGAGTGTGTGTGAGTGTGTGTGAGTGTGTGTGAGTGTGTGTGAGTGTGAGTGTGTGTGAGTGTGTGTGAGTGTGTGTGAGTGTGTGAGTGTGTGTGAGTGTGTGTGAGTGTGTGTGAGTGTGTGTGAGTGTGTGTGAGTGTGTGTGAGTGTGTGTGAGTGTGTGTAAGTGTGTGTGAGTGTGTGAGTGTGCGTGAGTGTGCGTGAGTGTGCGTGAGTGTGCGTGAGTGTGCGTGAGTGTGCGTGAGTGTGCGTGAGTGTGCGTGAGTGTGTGAGTGTGTGTGAGTGTGTGAGTGTGCGTGAGTGTGCGTGAGTGTGTGTGAATGTGTGAGTGTGTGTGAGTGTGTGTGAGTGTGTGAGTGTGTGTTAGTGTGTGAGTGTGCGTGAGTGTGCGTGAGTGTGCGTGAGTGTGCGTGAGTGTGCGTGAGTGTGCGTGAGTGTGCGTGAGTGTGTGTGAGTGTGAGTGTGTGTGAGTGTGTGTGAGCGTGTGAGTGTGTGAGTGTGTGTGTGAGTGTGTGTGTGTGAGTGTGTGTGAGTGTGTGTGAGTGTGTAAGTATGTGTGAGTGTGTGTGTGAGTGTGTGTGTGAGTGTGTGTGTGAGTGTGTGTGAGTGTGTGAGTGTGTGCGTGAGTGTGTGAGTGTGTGTGAGTGTGTGAGTCTGTGTGAGTGTGTGAGTGTGTGTGTGAGTGTGTGTGAGTGTGTGTGAGTGTGTGTGAGTGTGTGTGAGTGTGAGTGTGGGTGAGTGTGCGTGAGTGTGTGAGTGTGTGAGTGTGTGAGTGTGTGAGTGTGTGTGAGTGTGCGTGAGTGTGCGTGAGTGTGTGTGAGTGTGTGTGAGTGGTAGTGTGCGTGAGTGTGCGTGAGTGTGCGTGAGTGTGTGAGTGTGTGTGTGAGTGTGTGTGAGTGTGTGTGAGTGTGTGTGAGTGTGTGTGAGTGTGTGTGAGTGTGTGTGAGTGTGTGTGACTGTGTGTGAGTGTGTGTGAGTGTGTGTCACTAACGTCCCGTTTAGGCCACTATTTAAATGCTAACTGCCCGTTTAGGACACTATTTAGATCCTAACGTCTCGTTTAGGCTACTGTATAAGTTTAGGTTAAGGTGTAGGTTAAGGTGTAGGTTAAGGTGTAGGTTAAGGTGTAGGTTAAGGTGTAGGTTAAGGTGTAGGTTAAGGTGTAGGTTAAGGTGTAGGTTAAGGTGTAGGTTAAGGTGTAGGTTAAGGTGTAGGTTAAGGTGTAGGTTAAGGTGTAGGTTAAGGTGTAGGTTAAGGTGTAGGTTAAGGTGTAGGTTAAGGTGTAGGTTAAGGTGTAGGTTAAGGTGTAGGTTAAGGTGTAGGTTAAGGTGTAGGTTAAGGTGTAGGTTAAGGTGTAGGTTAAGGTGTAGGTTAAGGTGTAGGTTAAGGTGTAGGTTAAGGTGTAGGTTAAGGTGTAGGTTAAGGTGTAGGTTAAGGTGTAGGTTAAGGTGTAGGTTAAGGTGTAGGTTAAGGTGTAGGTTAAGGTGTAGGTTAAGGTGTAGGTTAAGGTGTAGGTTAAGGTGTAGGTTAAGGTGTAGGTTAAGGTGTAGGTTAAGGTGTAGGTTAAGGTGTAGGTTAAGGTGTAGGTTAAGGTGTAGGTTAAGGTGTAGGTTAAGGTGTAGGTTAAGGTGTAGGTTAAGGTGTAGGTTAAGGTGTAGGTTAAGGTGTAGGTTAAGGTGTAGGTTAAGGTGTAGGTTAAGGTGTAGGTTAAGGTGTAGGTTAAGGTGTAGGTTAAGGTGTAGGTTAAGGTGTAGGTTAAGGTGTAGGTTAAGGTGTAGGTTAAGGTGTAGGTTAAGGTGTAGGTTAAGGTGTAGGTTAAGGTGTAGGTTAAGGTGTAGGTTAAGGTGTAGGTTAAGGTGTAGGTTAAGGTGTAGGTTAAGGTGTAGGTTAAGGTGTAGGTTAAGGTGTAGGTTAAGGTGTAGGTTAAGGTGTAGGTTAAGGTGTAGGTTAAGGTGTAGGTTAAGGTGTAGGTTAAGGTGTAGGTTAAGGTGTAGGTTAAGGTGTAGGTTAAGGTGTAGGTTAAGGTGTAGGTTAAGGTGTAGGTTAAGGTGTAGGTTAAGGTGTAGGTTAAGGTGTAGGTTAAGGTGTAGGTTAAGGTGTAGGTTAAGGTGTAGGTTAAGGTGTAGGTTAAGGTGTAGGTTAAGGTGTAGGTTAAGGTGTAGGTTAAGGTGTAGGTTAAGGTGTAGGTTAAGGTGTAGGTTAAGGTGTAGGTTAAGGTGTAGGTTAAGGTGTAGGTTAAGGTGTAGGTTAAGGTGTAGGTTAAGGTGTAGGTTAAGGTGTAGGTTAAGGTGTAGGTTAAGGTGTAGGTTAAGGTGTAGGTTAAGGTGTAGGTTAAGGTGTAGGTTAAGGTGTAGGTTAAGGTGTAGGTTAAGGTGTAGGTTAAGGTGTAGGTTAAGGTGTAGGTTAAGGTGTAGGTTAAGGTGTAGGTTAAGGTGTAGGTTAAGGTGTAGGTTAAGGTGTAGGTTAAGGTGTAGGTTAAGGTGTAGGTTAAGGTGTAGGTTAAGGTGTAGGTTAAGGTGTAGGTTAAGGTGTAGGTTAAGGTGTAGGTTAAGGTGTAGGTTAAGGTGTAGGTTAAGGTGTAGGTTAAGGTGTAGGTTAAGGTGTAGGTTAAGGTGTAGGTTAAGGTGTAGGTTAAGGTGTAGGTTAAGGTGTAGGTTAAGGTGTAGGTTAAGGTGTAGGTTAAGGTGTAGGTTAAGGTGTAGGTTAAGGTGTAGGTTAAGGTGTAGGTTAAGGTGTAGGTTAAGGTGTAGGTTAAGGTGTAGGTTAAGGTGTAGGTTAAGGTGTAGGTTAAGGTGTAGGTTAAGGTGTAGGTTAAGGTGTAGGTTAAGGTGTAGGTTAAGGTGTAGGTTAAGGTGTAGGTTAAGGTGTAGGTTAAGGTGTAGGTTAAGGTGTAGGTTAAGGTGTAGGTTAAGGTGTAGGTTAAGGTGT